>NW_026878510.1:0-23636 GCF_032173495.1 Musca vetustissima | reverse complement strand
CAGGTACTTTATGGAACAACATGTTCCTATTATTATTTTCACAAATTAATATAGGGCCTGGATCTTAGAATCAGAACTCCCTGAATGGTACGCTATTCAGAATGTCTTCTAATTTTCCACCCTTGCATTAGTCCCAAAATGTACGTGCATTCTACAACGATCGCGTGTACATTCAATGATATACTTCTCAATTAGTTTTGTATTCTCCCAAAATATGTTTCAATACAATGCCAATCCAATTGAAAAAAAAACATATTTTGAAAATTTTCAATAATTGATAAATGTGGAGTTAAAGGGATGATACGCTAAAAATGTTCGTCCAAAATATCTCCAAATAACAACTACGACGTGGTGCTATCAATACTAAAATTCGTGGAAATGCAAAAAGGCTGCATAATATTTTTGCAAAATTTTCACGGTTTTTGATTTTTTCTCATCTACAGAGGCTCCCTAAAAGGAATCCCTTCAGCTCGTCTATAAAGACTCCCTTCAGCTTGTCTATAAAGACTCCCTTCAGCTCGTTTATAAAGTCTCCCTTCAGCTCGTCTATAAGGACTCCCTACAACTTTTATATGAAGACTCACCTCATCTCTAAAGATCCTCTTTAGCTCCTCTATAAACACTCTCTTCAGCTCCTCCATAAATACTTCTATAAAGATTCCGTTCAACTCGTCTATAAAGACTTCGTTCAACTATATGTACTTCCTTCAGCTGCTCTCTAAATTGTTTCCAATGTGTATAAATAATCCTTTCTGCTTGTCTATAAAAACTTATTTTTTTCTAAATATTTTTTTGCAAATAGGCCTCCTTTCCGTTTTTTTATTCAATAAGCCTTTCCTTTGATTCCAATATAATTCAATTTATTTCAAATAAAATGCATTTTATTTATGACCATTTAAGTGTAAACAATAACATTTTATTATTTAAAATTCAATTTCCTTTTTTGGATCAAACAAAGTTATAATTTCTAATTCAAAACTAATTTCAAATATTATTATATATTTTTTTATTTTAGAGAATGATAACAAAATAAATTGTAAAAGATATAATCTTAGCTAACACAAATATATTAAGGAAGATGCAACACCAACAAAAATAAGGAAAAACAATTTTTCCAAAATATATAAGAATATGGAATGGAAGACCAACAGAGACGCAAGTGAGTAATGTTGAAATAATATTTCTGTAAAATGGAACATGGAACAAGTTTTCTAAGGGTCACAGTGGGAAAGAATTCGGCGGATAAATGGGGGTAATTTTGAAAATGCCAATGGATTTGAATAGGAAAAAATTTTCTTTTGATTAAATATTAAATTTTAGTGAATATCTCACAGTTATCAGAAAATTGGAGCTCTGAATCTCAAATTGACCATATCATCTATTCCATAAAAGTTCAATGATGACCGAATACTACTTATGGAAAAATGTTATATTATATTCTTACAAATATTCGAAATCCACTTTGAAATAATTGTTCCTTCTATGATGGAATTTTAACGTGGGTTTTGTAGTCTGACACACTATCCACAGCACTAGGCCACCTAAGGTTTATAGATACGTCCTTGAAAATTTCTTGCAGGGTTTAATGTCAATTTTAAATGAACATTTAAAGTTGATAATAATCCTCCACTGTTTTATTATTTATTGTATTTGCATACATTTTATATTTCCTACTTCATGTTTTAGGAACATTTTAACATCAATATACAAAATGATATCCTAACCAAGCACCCTTACATTTGCATAACTTTTGTGAGCACATTGCAAAGAAGAAAAAACAAACGTAAATATAAAAAAACTTTGACTCCTGCCACCTCCTCTTTCCAAACAACATACAACAACAACATTGAAAAAACGGAACATTAAAGCAAAAGGACACATGACTAGCATACTCAAGGAATGCCTGACATGTGTTCTAAATTGTTGTGAAACAAATTTTTAAAATGTCTGTCTACACTGAAGTTTATGGTTATGGCTGTGGATAGATGAAAAAATCTGAATCCAGCCACATCACATATTGGCTTATAACAGCATACAGGTTCAATTGCACACACACAGGCACGCACCTATATATCAGGTTTTTAATACCAGAATAGAGATGTGAATAATGTTGCGGTTGTAGTTGTGAAAGTTGATATGTTTGTCGTCTGTTATGTGATTTGCATTCGCTGATGTTACAGTTTTTTGTTTTGTTTTTGCTATTCATGGTCCAAAAACGTTGTTTGTCTATGTGCAAACGCCGAATGTAAGCATAATACGTATGAAGGACTCCAGATTTCACCAGTTGAGTCTGCAATATTATAATGATGATTTCTGGGTATGTAACCTTTACATTTTGTAGTTTAGTTAGCTGTGTCTGTGGCATATTTTATGAAATGTCATGCAGAAAACTAAATACCCATTCAGTCTTTTGCAGTTCAGTGCTTCAGACAGTAGGATTTGTGTTGAAGTTTGTTTTTAATGATTTAATAGATTTATATGGAAGAAATGAAGGCAGTCTTTGTAGACGTGCTGATGAGAATCTTTATTTAGACAAGCTGAAGGAAGTCTTTATATAGACGAGTTGAAGGGAGCCTTCATATGTGACCTAAATGGAGTTTTTATATAGGGGCTGGAGGTAGTCGTTATAAACAACCTGTATAAGATTATTTTAGACGAGCTGCTAGAGAAGTCTTTACAGACAAGCTGGAAGAAGTCTTTTTTAGACCTTTTAGCAGGTCTATAAAGACAACCTCCAGGTCTTCATAGACCAGCTGGATGGTGTCTTTATATACCTGATGGAGGGTGTCTTTATGAGTAGCTGAAGTGAGTCTTTACAGTGGCGCAGATTGGCGTCTTTACGGACGAGTTGAAGGGAATCTTTACAGGACTGCTAAAGAGAGTCCTCTTGAGGAGCTTATGGGAATCTTTATTGATGAACTGCAGCAGGGTGTCTTTATAGACAAAAGAGCGGAGTTTTTTTTTTATGGACGAATCGGTGGAAACATAAACTTTTTAAAGATTAATCTAGGTTTGTATTTTTAAAAAATACTAGCAGACCCGGCAAACGTTGTTTTGCCTTATCAGAATTGCAAAGGACAGGTCGCATTTATAATCCGATTTGGATGAAATTTGGCACAGCTCATTTGTTTGGTCCAAGGACGAGCCCTATGGAAATTGGGAAAAATCGGTTCAGATTTAGATATAGCTCCCATAAATATTTTCGTCCGATTTAAAGTAAATGGTGCACCAAAGTCAATATATATTTTTCAATTTGCACGAAATTTGGTATAACGTACTGAATTGAGCCTAGAATGATGTGTACCAAGTTTCGTGAAAGTCGGTTTAGATTTAGATATAGCTCCCATATATAGTTTCGACCGATTTCATGTAAATGGTGCACCAAAGTCCCTATATATATTTCGATTTGCACGAAATTTGGCATAACGTACTAAATTGAGCCTAGAAAATCCTGAAAATCGGTCCAGATTTAGATATAGCTCCAATATATAGTTTTATCCGATTTCATGTAAATGGTGCACCAAAGTCTTTCGATTTGCACGAAATTTGGTATAGCGTACTGAATTGATGCTGGAATGTTGTATGCTGAGTTTCGTGAAAATCGGTTCAGATCTAGATATATATATATATATATTTTTTCGTCCAATTTAATGTAAATAATGTACCAAAATTCTTATGTTGCATAGTGTACTGAATTTAATCCAGAATGATGTGTGCCATGTTTCGTGAAAATTGGTTGAGATTTAGATATAGTCAGTGTTGCCAAAACTTTGTTGATAAAAAATGCTAGAAAGTGCTAAAAAATTTTAAAAGGTGCCAAATAAAAGTGCTAAAAATTTTATAAGATAAATTAGAAGAATTGACTTTAAGGAAACATCCCCCCACCCCCATTTCTGATTTTAAAGTTTCAATACCAAAGCTTGTTAAGGTTTGTGACTTTGCAGATATATATTTGAAGATTTAAAGAAAAGGAAAAAAATAAAAAAAACTTTTTTTATTGTTTGTTGTTGTTGTTGTATGAATTAGGATTATTAGCTTCGCTCAAAAATCAACAAAATGGCGGACCTTTAAAAAAATATTTTTTAAAAATCGCCTATTTTTTACCACAAACAAAGTTAAAAAATAAGGAAGATCTTGACTGATTGGATTTATCCTAGTTCATACGAAAGCTATACACTTACAGAGAAACGTCCCAAATATTTGGAATCGATCGAATTATTGGTTTTTGAGTTTGAAATTTCACTTGAAATTTCATAGGAACATTCTTGAATTAGTGTAGATTCCAATTAAATCAAAATACAAAATTATATTTTTTTGAAACCGAGAATGAGGGGAGGGTTCCCCTTAATTTGATATTTTGAATTCTTATTAGGTAAAAATGTCTCTACCAACAATTATCAATGTGGGTCTATGTTTTGACAAACATAAGGAGATTGTGCGTAATCTCCTTATGTTTGTCAGATTGACATCAAATTTTGCACAACGTACAAAATTCAAAATAGAATAGAGTAGTTGCGTTTACTAGAAGTGCAGACATAGCCCAACGGATGGCCTATTGATATTTGTTACAAGTCGATTTAAGTACTTTTGTCCCATTGTAACAAACGAATGACACGTTTATGGATATATCTAGGTCGTTTAACATTTATATGAATATCACATATTTTATTTCACCCAATTTCATGATAATAGTCCGGTTTAATATACCCATAGTGGTGAAGGGTATCATATTTGGTTTTTCCATAACAAAATAGACGTCTGCAATATTCTTCACAACAACAAAAAATAATATATATTTTGGGCCGACGATATATATATATATATATATATATATATTTTAAATATATCCTAACAATTTCATGTTATGTCAACCTATGCTAAATTTTATTTCAATCAGATTTAAGGAAATCGATTTATAGCAAACATGACACACGCGACTCAGTATTCCGCACGGTTAAAAATATAATCTCAATCAGATATTCGGTACGTTATGCAAAATTTCGTGTCACTTGGACAAACATTAGGAGTGTGGTGCACCATTTACCTAAAATTGGACTAAAATATATATGTGGGACCTATATCTAAATCTGAACCGATTTTCCCGAACCTTAGCACACATCATTCTGGACCTAATTTAGTACTCTATGCCAAATTTCATACAAATCGAAATATATATAGGGACTTTGGTGCCTATATCGAACGAAAATATATATGGGAGCTATATCTAAATCTGAACCGATTTTTCCCAATTTCAATAGGGACGAACCTTGGCCCAATTAAGTGACTTGTGCCAAATTTCATCCAAATCGGATCATAAATGCGACCTGTACTTTGTTTACAATTTAACATCTACAGACCGACAGAAGGACGAACGGGCATGCATAAATCGATTCAGAAAGTGATTCTATGCATATTCTCAAAAGGAACCATGTGTCTAACATATGCACAAAGACATAATACCCTGTACCACAGTATTGTGAAGTGAACATCCACGCCCTTAAGAGTCCTTCTCCAAAATAATTTTATAATAATTCACGAAAAAAAATATTTTATAAAAATGCATGTCTGAATTATTCATTGAAGCAATATGTTATATAAATCCACATCTCTAATAGTCCTTAAAATATACGTCATAATAATTGTAAATTTAATAGTCCTCAAAAAATATTCCCAATTTTTCAACAAAATGTTGCTCTTACAAGAAACATTTTAAAAAGTCACTAAAAATATTTATTTATTTCAGAAATCCTCGATTATCCTTGAATTGTCAGAATTTCCTCTTTTATTTCATTTTCCTTGTGTTTGACTTTTGGTAGCAGTCATTTGCCACATTTACCACTTACCTCTCTATTTCCCTAATTAGTCTGAATTACTGCTAATATTGGTTATTAATTATGCACAATATAATTGATAAACGTACCTGGAACGAAATAGAAATAAAAAAATAATAAATTGTGATTAATTAAAACTAATCAGCATTAAATGAATAGCAAATAGATGGTAATATTATACGTATGAGTGGTATTAATTAATTGTTTACTTCTAATAACTATACGCACCGTGGTGCCCATGAAATATTATTTTTTACATATTTAACTTTAAGGAAATCCACATTAACAGATGACCTTAATAATTTCAGAATTTTCTTTTCAATCCTGTAGAATCACATCCAGGTATTTAAGTCCTTACACAAATCCTTACAAAAGCAAAAAAAAAACTAATCGTATTTTAATTAAAACAAAGAACAAGAAAAGGTACACCACACTTTTGCGACACACCACAAATGTTAAACCGCAAAAAACAACATTTTCACTGCAGTCAGATAATTATGAAATCTGCTAAAGGATATAAAAAC
This sequence comes from Musca vetustissima, assembly GCF_032173495.1. Classification (NCBI taxonomy): domain Eukaryota; kingdom Metazoa; phylum Arthropoda; class Insecta; order Diptera; family Muscidae; genus Musca; species Musca vetustissima. The sequence continues at coordinate 17,281 of NW_026878510.1, read as the reverse complement.
ACATACACACTAAAAGTTTTTTTTTGGGAGAGTCTAGAAAAAACATAGTTAAAGCAAATACGTTTTTTCGGTTTGTTTTGAAAAGAACGCAATGCTAAAACATCTGCGGTATCAACAACAACAAACATCAACGGATTTAGACGAGAAAAATGTTGGAAAGTCATTTAGCATTAAAAACACAAACACACACAAAAATCCTGCAAAATGGCTCATTAACTAAGATAGCAAAAAGGAGAAAAACAAAAGAGAAAGAAGAAGGGTAGGATATACAGCAGCTGAAAAGCTGGCAACACAAAATATTTTCTTACGGGAAGAATTAAATAAAATTCTGTAAGGAAAGTAGTAAAGTCGGACTGGACCGACTATATGATACAATTCACCACTTTGGGTGTATTGTACATATGTATCCTTACAATTGCATGTCAATGTTCCCTAGAAGGAACATACGCATGTCTTTCTGCAATCTATGATAAATTTAATTTCTTCCGAGCAGATATAGGTTCGTCTCCTTACCATTTGACAAATTTAAAGAAAGACGATTTGTAGCAAAATTGATACACGCCATTCGGTACGTGGCACTGTTAAGAATTTAATTTTAATCAGACGCCCAACATACATATGGAAGCTATGGCTCCATCTATGCCAATTTCAACAAAACGCAATAACGTCATTCAAGTCTCTATTTGATACGTTGTGCACAATGTTAATCGGACAAACATTAGGAGTTTGGTGTACCATTAAGGTAAAATCGGACAAATATATATGTATATGTAGGGGCTATAACGAAATCTGAACCAATTTTTCCGAATTCTAGACACAATGCCAAATTTCATGCAAATTGAAGGATGCACCATTTACATAAAATCGGACCAAAATATATAAATGGAACTATATTGAAATCTTAACTCATCATTCCACTCTAAATTCAGAGCGCGGTGCAAAATTTCGTGCAAATCGACAGATAAATAGGGACTTTGGTGTACCATTTGTTTTAAATCGGGAGCAATAACTAAATCTGAACCGATTTTTACGAAACTTAGCACATATCATCCTAGACTCAAGTCAGTGTCTCAGTTCCTGCAAATCGAAAGATATTTAGGGACTTCGGTGCACCATTTACCTTAAATCGGGCGAAAATATATGGAGCTATATCTATGTCTGAACCGATTTTCACGAAACTTAACACACATCGTTCTAGGGTTTATTCAGTACACTATGCCACATTTCGTACAAATCGAATGATATACAGGGACTTTGGTACACAATTTACATTAAATCGGTCAAACATATATATGGGTCGGAAATAAATATGTGTGCTATATAGAAATCTGAACCTATTTTCAAGAAAATGTATATACATCATTCTAGTCTCAATCCAGTACGCTGCCAATTTTCGTGCAAGTATATATATATATATATATATAAGGACTTTGGTGCACCATTTACATTAAATCGGTCGAACATATATATGGGAGCTATATCTAAATCGTAGCCGATTTTCACGAAATTTTGCACAATTCAGTACGCTATGCCAAATTTCGTACAAATCGAAAGGTGAAGGGTATAAAAAACCATACAACATAGCAAGCCTTGAACAGTATTTTTAAAAATCTGCGCTTCTTTGTCAGCCTTTGAAAAATATTTTTAAAAATCCACGCTTCTTCGTATGCCTTGATTAAATGATTTTCAAATAATCGTGTTTCTTAGTATGCCTTGAATAAATATTTTTAAAATCCTAAGAGGCGAGGATGTTTTTAAAAATCCTTGTATAATGTGCCTTTGAAAAGATTTTTTAAAACATCCAGGTCTAATATATCATTTAAAAAAATAATTTTAAAAAATCTCGGCTCGGATTTTATTTTTCCTTAATAAAACCCCATTAATTTCACAACAACACGAACGAAAAACATATAACCATATAAAAAACGGGTGAAAAAATAAAGCACAATTCACAAAGTAAATTACTCGGTAAAGTGGTATCAACAAACACACAAATGTCCTTGTCGGTGAAATGCATTTATCCTTTCTGTCATGAGCGGAGCATAAGGCGACAATTCCTAATACCAGAAAAAAGGCAAAACTGCTGTTAAGTTGATGTTAAAGGACAAACAATTTGAGAGCTGCAGTTTGTTTTTCTCGCAGAGCTCTACTTAATTTTTCGTTGGTGTAAAATTCCTAGCACCCGCTTCTGCTCTCACTCTCTTTTTGTCACAACTTTCAATTGCCTTCTGGCTCTGCACGACATACAAAGAAAATCGGCTATGCTTTTGTGAAAACAAACAAACTTTATTTCCCGCATTATCACCCACCCCCGAACTGCCACTCTTTTGGATCCAGTGCATTTCATTTCGTTTTTTTTCTGTTGCATACCCACAGGGGTCTTAATCTTCGGCTTTACCTTTTACTTTAGAGGCGATTCGAGTTGTTTGTAATGTTAAAGTACCCTTCAAGGAGCTAAAGTAAACGTTGTACTACTCGGTTTGAAGCTTAAAGGGTTTTGAGGCGCACACACACACCCACAAATAACAAAAACTTGTAGTCAAACACAAAATCACATTTATATATGTGTGGAAAACATTGCAATACACCGTTTAACACATACGCACGTCAAGAGCGTAAAGTTACATTGTTTGTTTACTTGATTTGAGGAGAGCTTTGTGTGAATGTGTGCGTGTGTGAATAAAATGCGCTTTCGTATTTCACACAAGAATTGAACAAATATAAGGGGAAATTTTTGTTATGACAACGACAACGTGAAATTCCTGTACAAAGTTTGTATTTTGTAAAGAACATCTTGGAAGTCTTAACAACAAGACCTTGGAAAAAAACTTAAGTAAACAATGGACATCCATTTTTACACTCATACTATTTAGGAAACGTGTACTACAATATTTTTAAGTAAAAGTCTTAGATTTTAAAAGAATATTTTCCAAGACGACCAACATTGCGTGCACCAATATAGTGTGGATTTTTAAACAATATTTTACCAACACAAGCGTGGATATTTTAAAGAATATATTTTTCAAGGACCAATACAAGGCGTGGATTTTTTAAAGAATAATTTTTTTTAGGACCAAACCACACTGGGGTACAACATTTTCTTTTTTATACCCTTCACCACACTGTGGTACAGGGTTTATGTCTTTGTGCATATGTTTGTAACAGCAAAAGGAAACGAGATAGACATATGGTTCCTTTTGAGAATATGTATAGAATCACTTTCTGAGTTGATTTATGAATGTCCGCCCGTCCGTCCGACCGTCTGTAGAAGTTAAATTGAAAGCAAAATACAGGTCACATTTATGATCCGATTTGGATGAAATTTGGTACAGCTCACTTATTTGGCCCAAGGACGAACCCTATTGAAATTGAAGGAAATCGGTTCAGATTTATGTAGAACTCCCGTATATAGTTTAGTCCGATTTAAGGTAAATGGGGCACCAAAGTCCCTATAGTCTTTCGATTTGCATGAAATTTGGCATAGAGTTCTGAATTAGGTCCAGAATGATGCGTGCTAAGTTTCGTGAAAATCGGTTCAGATTTAGATATAGCTCCCATATATATTTTCGTCCGATTTAAGGTAAATGGATCACCAAAGTCCCCATATATCTTTCGATTTGCACGAAATTTGGCGTAGGGTACTAAATTAGGTCCAGAATATCGTGTCAGATTTAGATATAGCTCCCATATATAGTTTTGTCCGATTTTATATAAATGGTGCACCAAAGTCCCTATATATCTTTCGATATGCCCGAAATTTTGCAAACATTGCATCGAGAAAATCGGGCCTGATTTATATATAACACACATATATATTTTCGTCCGATTTTAGGTGAATGGGGCTCCAAAGTCCCTATATACCTTTCGATTTGCACGAAATTTGGCATAGGTTACTGAAGTAGGTCCGAATGATGCGTGCTAAGTTTCGTGAAAATCGGTTCAGATTTAGATGTAGCTCCCATATATATTTTCGTCCGAGTTAAGGTAAATCCACCAAAGTACCTACATATCTTTCGATTTCCACGAAATTTGGCATAGCGTACAAAATAAAGTCTAGAGTGATGTGTGTTAAGTTTCGTAAAAATCGGTTCAGATTTAGATATAGCTCCCATATATATTTTCGTACGATTTAAGGTAAATAGTGCACTATAGTTCCTATATATCCTTTTAATTGCACGAAATTTGGCATAACTTACTGCGTCTAGAATGATGAATAGCAAGTTGCGGGAAAATTGGTTCAGATTTAGCTATAGCTCCCAAATATATTTTGGTCCGATTTCTTGTAAATGGTGTATCAAAGCCCATATATTCCTTTCGATTTGTATGAAATTTGACATAGCGTACTTAATTGGGTCTAGAATACTATGTTTCGGGAAAATCTGTTCAGATTTCGATATAGCTCCCATATATACATATACAGCCATAGCTTTCATATGTATTACAAGCGGGTGTCTTATTGACATTACATTTTTAACAGTGCGGGGTACCGAATAGCGTGAATCAATTCATATCGATCATTTTTTCCAAGGTATTGTTGGGATATTAATTAAAATGACTCAGACCACATACCAACTCCACCACTTGTACAAAAAATACGAAAAAAATGAAAAGGATACACGATGGCACATACTTCGTCCCACAGCCATCTGCAACCATTCCACCCACACACACACATACAAATATTTAACTTGCTACTACATATTATTAAATGGGTAGGGCTAGAAAACAAAATGTGTTTACATTAATATATGGTTGCAACAACAACAAAATAAGCCAAAATGATTGCTTGCTGGCATTCAAGTGACATTTAGGTGCTTTATGAGAGGGTACTTATTAGCCAGTATCAGCGACATCTCTGACGCCTTCATTTTACATTTGATGGTCATTATGATGATGGAGGCATACAACCCATTGAACACCATATTACTGGAGTGAGTTTCATATGTTTATTTTTTTGCGTTGAAAGAAAAGACGCCAAAGGACACGTTCACATTAGCCACATATAAATATATGTGGAGTATACAATGATATGTCTAAGAACGTGCCCACATCAACCACACGCATAAGTCCATAAGTCCTGTGCACGCCTTGGAAAAGAAAGTGCTATTTTGTATCATTATTTGCCACGAGCGTTTTGGTTTTCTTATTTTTTGCTTAGTGTGGGTTAGTTAAAATGTCTTCAGTCTTTTTGTTTTTGTACACCCTTTCAGACATTAACTGTATTTTTGGTTTCATATTCATTTGCTGGGGTTTGTTGTTGTTTGCATTTGGAAAACGCGTATTGCCAGACGTGCTCAATTATATGTTTGGAATGAGGACACAATATAGGGTATGTTAACATCAGCCCATTATTTGAGTGGAGGATGACAGGACTATAAAGTTTAATTAAGAATATTAATGATGACCAACCATTTGATATGTATTGGTGTATATGTGAAGAATGTTTTAGTGCTTGAAAGGATATTGGCTCAGGATGTAAGGGAGATATTCGAGGAGTGCACTGTGGTACAGGGTATTATGTCTTTTTGTGTATATGTTTGTAACAGGCAAAATGAAACGAGATAGACCCATGGTTCCGTTTGAGAATATGCATAGAATCACTTTCTGAGACTTTGTATGCATGTCTGTCCGTCTGTCTGTCTGTCCATGTTGAATTGTAAACAATGGTCGCATTTATTATCCGAATTGGATGATATTTGGCACAGCTCATTTATTTGTGCCAGTGTCGAACACCATTGAAATTGGTTCAGTTTTAGATATAGCTCCCATATATATCTTCGTCCGATTATTAGCAAATGGTGCACTAAAGAGTCATGTTTAGTCCGATTGACACGAATTTGTACAACGTACTGATATTAGCATCGGTTCAGATTTAGATATAGGTCCCATATATTTTTTCATCCGAATGGATGAACTGTGGATAATATCTTGATCAGCGTTCTGTGATGTAGCATAATGAATAGTTTGATTTAAATCGATTTACATAATTTTGTCCCATTGCAAAAAACTAATCTCAACCTGCCCTAATGGCATTTACATTGGCATATGTTACCGAGGGCATGTGTGTGGATTGGTGTACCAAAGAAGAACCCATTGCACCCAATTTCACCGTATTCGGCTGAAAAGCACGCTTAAATTCTCAAATGACGAAATTTAAACGAATTCGCTTCAATAGCGCACTCAAGAACCCAAGAATTGGGGTGCGTGGGTCGATATAGCTCATCTTCGAACTTTACCTGCTTGCAGACAAAAGACAACTCTATGCAACATTTTGGCGATCTACCCCAATTCGTTTAGAGGCTATACAACAGACAGACGGATATGCTTAAATCGTCATAGAATTTTACCCTGATCAAAAATGTTTTTAGTATTGGAAATGATTATTTCGATGCGTTATAAACGAAAAAACAAAATTAATACAAATGTACCCGTTTATTAATCGTTGGTTAATTCGATTCACATATAGACACAGATCATATATTTAAGGTAGACCACTTTCATGTCAAGGGTTCTTCAAAAATGCGAGGTCTCTTGTGATGCATCTCTGGAATATAAAAGTGGTAAAGGGTATCATATAGCCGACCCCGTCCGACTTTACTACTTTCTTTACTGTTTTTTTTTAATAAACAAAAGATTTAAACTTTTAAAAATATTTCTGGATCAAGAAATGGTTGGATCTTTATACCCTACATAACTATGTTGTCAGGGTATTATCGCTTTGTGCATCCCAAGAGTTTGTAACGTGGTCCTAGACCCACTTTTAAGTATACCGGTCGTCATATCTCGAATAGCTGAACTTAAATAAACATGTGTGTCCGTCCGGAAAATACAAAAATATATAAAATTCCTCAGACCGAAGTTATCATCAATCTTCACCCAATTTTGCATGTAGGATAGCTTTTCCAAATCACACCAATTTTTTTTTGTAAAAATCGGTTAATGTTTAGGGGATGAAATGGACCAAATACTTAATTTTTGTCGGTATTTCTGGTCGCTCCAGAGGCCGCAATTATGGCCCAAACATCGCGATTTTTTCATGGAGAAGGGGATTGGGCCAAGGAATAAACATACCTGTTTTGATAAAGAATGCTCAATATTTAGCGGGTCAAATGAACCATAACTTTTGTGTGAAAAATTACAAAATTTGAATTCTATAGCGTATATATTTACTCCTGAAGGACATATACCCTAGAAGTTGAAGTGGTTGGCCTTTAAATTAATACTAATTATATTGTCGTATGCACTCGGATATGGATACTGAGATATTATTCAGCATCCAGAATATCTCAGATACTGAGATATTATTCAGTAACCCATTACCACACTAGAGGGCGAAAATGTACCGCTAATCGCTTTGAATTTTTCCATGAGGATCCAGGTATGGTAAAGGACAACGACTATAATTTTCGGTGATGGTCAGATAATAATATTGGGATGAAGTGAACCGAACATTTATTTTTTGAGTTTTTTCGAGTCGACCTATAGGCCAGAATTGAAAGCCGAACATATATATATATATAAGGGAATTTGGACAAGTAATTAGAATATGAATGAATATTAGTAATAGTTGTTGACCTCTAGTTGGTCAAGAGGGTGCAAATATCGGGAAATATTTTCCATGCTCAGAATATGGAATCACAGAATGTTAGATTTTCGTGGAAGTTGTATAGGGTATCATATGGTCGGCCCCGTCCGACTATACTGCTCCGCACACTGGTTTTAAATATATTTTTTTAAGAATTACTCTTGAAGTCTGAATTTTGAATTGTAATGAATATCCTTAACTATAATAAATAATTTACCAAGAAAAATACAAAAATATATAAAATACCTCTACTATTAAAGCATATTTTCCACCCAATGTATAGATGCTTTCACACCATGCCAAAGACAACATACATATCAGCATACCTACACATATACATTATTCACTGAATATATTCATTAATGCATATCATTATCCTTTATTCGGACGTTGCTCATATTCAGGAAGCAAAACTTTATTTACACCCTTCAACAAGTAATACCCACATATGACCCGGTGAGTCGCATACCTACAAGTGTATGTGTCTGTTGCACACTAGGAAAATGCTCATTTCCCCAGTTGTTGCATAAAACCCAGCAGAGGAATGAACAAAAAATAGCAACAACAATAACTAATAAAGCTTTAAAGTACTTTGAGCATGTCAAAAGGTATTTATTTCTCCCACATGTTTGTTGTTGTTTTGGTTGTCTACTACTTTACAAGGATATATATATATATATAAGTGGGTACAAGATTGTCATAGTTTATGGGTAGAACTTAGAAACACATTCACAACAAATTGGATCAAAAGGAAGAACAGCAAAAGAGAAAACAAGAAGATAGGTTGTATGTAGGGATGTCCAAACGAAGAGGAGCCATTTATCTGTTACAAACAATGTGATTACGAGTACCGAATAGGGATACTCACAAGGTCTATCATGTAATCTATACGAATCTGTCCTATATAGCTTCCCTGTCCATTAACTTTAAATTTCGAATCCCTATTATCGCCATATAGATATTTATGAACATAAAAATGGAAGGTAATACTTTAATTGAAAACAAGAGTTTTGTTATTTCTCCACTCCACAGGAAGCGATTAATTTTTCAATGCAAACAACTGCAAAGAACAGCTTTAAACTTCATCGAGAGCATTATTAGAAAATTTTTTTTTTATTTCCGAGAATTTGGTATACGAGTGTTTTTCTGGCGTAAAGAAATATTCAAAATAAAAATATACAGTATTAAAAACAACCAAAATGAATATGTTTAAAGCATTAACAAACCCGTAGATGTTTAAAGAATGATTTACAAAGGCTACAAATACTTGGATTTTCTCAATAATTATTTTAAGAATGCTTCTGAATGAGATTGATTAGGGTTTTATTATTATTATTATTATTATTATTATTTTTTTTTTAATATATTTCCAATGTTCTTCCGATTTTGTTACAAAAAGTTGTTAATTTTTTAGGGTCCTTGGAAGTACATCCTCTACTTCCAAGAATTTTTCTCGTGGACTATAGAATATAGAATTTTTCTCGTGGACTTTGAAATGTGCAGATTTTTAGGGAACATTTTTAAAAATATTATATATAAAATAGAAAAAAGTGTTGTTTGTATGTTACCGACAGAGGCAAATACCGCTTGACAGGTTTTATAAGATTTGCACTGTATACCATGACATGCGCTGGATGCGGAACTAGAAACACTTTTGGTTGTAGACACAAAAATTTGCCGAATGGACTGCACAGAAAACGTCGCAATAAGTCATGCCATTCACCACATTGTGGTAAAGGGTGCATATATTTGTAACAGGCAAAAAGTAAGTTCAAAAGTCGGAAGGGGCCGACGTTGCCCTTCACCATTATGGCTACATTCAAGAGGCGCTAATATGTACAATATCCTGTAGATACAACAGACAAATCATCTTTAGATTTTTCCAAAACTTTACACACATCATTCTAGAAAAATTTATAGGGACTATGGTGCACCATTTACATTAAATCGGGCGAAAATAGATATGGGAGATGTGCCATATCTAAAACTAAACGATTTTCCCCAATTTCAAAACGGGTTCGTCCTTGGGCCAAACAAATGAGCTGTACCAAATTTCATCCAAATAGGATTATAAATGCGACCTGTACTTTGTTTAATCGCTCAGAAAGTGATTATTCTAATCAAAAATGGGTCAATATTATATATTTGTTCAACATTAAATCTGAAACATATTTAATTAAACATAAAGAAACATCTTTAATTAAACATATACCTTATATAAAACGAATAATAAAGCCTGTGTATAACTCCGAAGACCTCCTCCGTAGACCATACGGTGAGGGTATATATCAGTCGGCAACAACGACTAACACTCTTTTACTTATTTATATTTGATTTTGATGCTTTTAACGAAATCAATAAACATTTTATTTATACTTATTTTCTTTTATTATTTTTTCTTTGCAGTTTGGTGAATTGGGTTATTTCCTTCTACATTGCCTTGCATACATTGAAACAACTAGGTACAAAGGTGCACAAGATTGCCATATCCAAGGGCAAATCCATTTGAAACATTTGTTCCAGTTACTATTCATTGAAACAGCATATTCTACAGCTACATCGTATAACAATTGTTTTCTTTGTCGATTATAGATTGGTTGGTCTTGGTCTTTTCCCTACTACACCTATGAAATTAGTGCTTGGATTTAATTGTGATGTTTTGGATTTGTTTGTCGACCATGACGATTGACCGTCCTTTTATTCGTAACTACAGAAAATAATTCAAAGATTATTCTAATCAATAATGAGCACGTTTTACGAGGTAATTAAATTAGACGAGATTGTTATTTCTCAAAAATAAATTATTTAATTATTATTATAAAATATGTTATATATGTATTTATAGCTTATTATTTGTATATGGTGTTAGCTTATATAAATTATAATAAAAATAAAACATTTAAAAAAATACATAATAATGTGTTTTAATTATAAGGAATTTCTCAGCATAATTATGGTTGTGTCGTTGATTTTTTTTTTTTTTTGCAGCATCAGCTTGATGTAAACGTTCCTCGAAACAAATAGAAAACTAGTAAGGAAAATAGTAATGTAGGACTGGGCCACTTTGGGTATATTCAAAAGATGCATCCTAACTGAAGTCGGTTTTTTATAGCTCATTGATATGAAATTGAACGAATTTATGTTAACTTAAATTTATAAAATCAAAGTATTAAATAATTTATGAATTTATGTTAATTTTAAAATTAAAATTCCAACATTTTCCATTTCCCCCTAAAGAAAATAATTGTATCTTATTAGAAGAACCCTTAATAATTACGCAATAATTTGTCCCAAAAAAAGGATCCTCGTGTATTCCTATTTATTCTTAATACCCTTAAATAATTATCACTTTCCCTTGCTGTCTTAACAGGACCTTCTTTTACCAGCTCTTCAATAAATGGAAATCAAGGAAAAAATAATTAGATATTTTTAAAATCATATTTAACAAATTACAATTTTCTTCTCTGTACATTGCAAAAATTAAAAAAAGGTATGCCACAATTCTCCCTCTAACACAAATAATAATTATTCGGAACAAAAAAATAATTAAAAATAAATATCGCATTTCATTCATCAGTCACAGTCTCTTTTTTCATTTAATATATTCATTAAAAAATGCTAACTATAAATTCATTAATGAAATTTTGGGCAATGGAGAAGCAAAGCAAAGCTAAAAGGATAATACAAAAAATAAACAAGGAAACATATTTAGAATTTTTGTTACAAATTAATAAGGAATTTGAAAACAGTAAGGAAAGTAGTAAAGTCGGACGGGGCCGACTATATGATATCCTTCACCACTTTGGGTATATTCAAAAGATGAATCCTGACAGACGTCGCATTTTTAAAGGACCAGTAAAAAGAAATTGGATCCATAAACATGTCATTCTGCAACCGATACTAAATTTTTCATTTGGTCAGATATAGAAGTTATAACCGATTTTCAGGAAATTTAACACACATCATTCTAGACCTAATTCTTTACGCTGTGCGAAATTTCGTACAAATCGAAATATATATATAGATATGGGAGCTATGTCTAAATCTAGACGGTTTTGCAGGAAACTTAATACACATCATTCTAGACCTAATTCATTACGCTGTGCCAAATTTCAAGCAAATCGAAAGGAATATAGGATATTTGGTACACCATTTACATAGAATCGGACAAAACTATATATGGGAGCTATATCTAAATCTGAACCGATTTTCACGAAACTTAGCACACATCATTCTGGACCTAATTCAGTACTCTGTGCCAAATTTCGTGCAAATCTAATAATATATAGGGACTTTGGTGCCCCTTTTACTTTTAATCGGACGAAAATATATATGGGAACTATATCTAAATCTGAACCGATTTTTACCAACTTCTGCCAAACTTCATCCAAATCGGACCATAAATGAGACCTGTACTTTGTTTACAATTTAACATCTACAGACGGACTCAGAAAGTGATACTATGCTTATTCTCAAAAGGAACCATGTGGCTATCTCGTTTCCTTTTGTCTGTTACAAACATATGGTACAGGGCCACAGTGTGGTGAAGGGTATAAAAATGTCAGCAAAAAAGAGCAACAAAATAAACTCAAATAATGAATTCAAATTATGGGCTCTTCTTTCAGGTCCAGCAAATGTTCAAGGATAAAGGATATCTTTTTACAAATTTTAGCCCATTGTTTTTTGTGTCTTGACTTACAATAAATGGTGTAAATTTGTGTTGAAACTGCCGTCATTTAAAAAGTCTTTCTCAGCTTGTGCTGTTGCGGTTGAAGTCAAAATAAAGAGCAGTCATTTTCCAATTTGATTTTTTCTTGTTGTTGTAAAGAAAAACATCTTTTTGTGTGTCATTTCCAATGATTTATTATTTTTGTTAATTAAAACAGAGTTTGCCTTTTTTGTGGGAAAAGTCATCCTTCATTGTGTTGTGATATCATGACAATATGTATTTTCACAGTATAATTGAAATGATTTAAAGGCAGGGAGTGAGATAGCGTAAAGAAGGCATTTCGATGGGCTTTCTTGCAAGACAACCTTATGTATATAAATGAAAGTCATTTTCCGTTTTGGGTTCCACTTCCCCACTTGATTACCAAACTCAAAAACCCAAAAGTGACAAAATATATTTCAATTTGATGGCTTCTTTGAGAAAATATAGGGGTTGAATATTTTGGTATGAGGTTTACTGCTATTGCTGTATTATTTTGTCACAAATGTCTATATTTTAGTTACGGTTTCATAACATGAACTTATAGAATGAAAAATATCAATAAACTGTGACTTGCTGCACGAATGTATGCGAAGAATCACTAGTCTGCAAGGCTTTTATTCAATATAATTTTGTAAGCATTTATGTAGTTTATATTTTTTTTTTAAAATGTTAAATAATTTTTTTCTGGTTTTTTGAGGTTATCATACAATTGTCTATATATGTCGAATTGAAGGTCCCACCCCATTTTCGACAATTTAAGATTTTTGCAGCATTTTGCCACCGAAGTGGCTTTACAGAAAAAAAATAATATATTAATATAGATCCATGGTTTCACATATTTTCCATATAAAGGCAATGTCTCATTGTGCAATTGAAGTGACTGTAATTAAAAGGATTTTTCCAGATAATGTTCTATATAGGTCAAAATTTCGAATTAGCCCCTATATGAAGGTTCCTTCTCATTTTCGGCCCCGAACGATAAGAAACCCCCTTTTTACATTTTTGTTTTATATTATTTTCTTTACAATTTCTGAAATATTACAAATATATAAAATTGTTCTAACAGTTTAACTCAGAATTCCAAGAAATACTAGAAGTATCACATAATTGGAAATATTTCAGATGTGTTTTAGGTCACAGTAAATAAATGGCAGTTTTACTGCACAGACGGCAGTTGTTAAATAATTTGTTGCTATGTATGCAATTGTTTTTGTGTTGGTGAAATTACCAAACTTCTGGACAACGTCTTCCAAATCAAAGCACAAATAGTACGTAGTCTGGAAAATTTGTTGTACATTTTTGTGTAATATTCTTTTACACAAAGTTTGCAACGCCGCGAAATATTGGTCTTAGACCCACCTTTAAGTATATCGATCCGGACTAGCTGAGTCGATCTAGACATGTGCGTCCGTCCATCTGTCCATTATAATTTGTAAACACGATACCGGCCACAGTTACGGACCAATCTGCATGTAGGATGGGTTCTGGCCAATGAAGACCCCTATTGTTTTTGGAAAAGATCGGTTAATATTTAGAGGATGAAATTGACCAAAAATTTTATTTTTGTCGTTTTTTCTGGTCGCTCCAGAGGCCGCAATTATGGCCCAAACATCTCGAATTTGTATATGGAGAAGGGGATTGGGCCAAAGAATAAGCGTGCTGTTTTGATAAAAATCGGTCAATATTTAGCGGGTCAAATGGACCCTGACTTTTGTGTGAATAATTACAAAATTTGTGTTGTATAGCGTATATATTTACTTACTATAGACCCGAGAAGTTTATAGTGTATCGAAAAGGATTGGTTGACCTTTAAATAGATACCAATTATATTGTCGTATGTACTCGGATGTGGGAGTTACACTTAAATATTTACAGGTGCTTACGTATTTATATATTATTTAGTAACCCATTACCACACTAGAGGGCGGAAATATAGTGCCAATAGCTTTGTAATTTTCCATGAGATTATCGTTATGGTCAACGACAAAGTCTGTAATTTTCGGTATTGATCATGTAATTATTTAGAGATGAACTTATTGTTTTGTGTTTTTGTTTTCGAGTCTATCTATAGGTCACAATTGAAAGCCCAACATCACAACATAACCCACGGTAAAGAGATTCTGGACAAGTACACCCCTCTTCTATTGAATATCGCGAAATATTGCCCAAGCTCAGAATATATGGAACCACAGAAAGTTAGATTTTATGGTAGGCCCCGTCCGACTATACTGCCGCTCCGCTCCGCTCACTGGTTTTTGAAATAAAAGTGTTTACATCAGCATTAACACAATTTGTTATTTCTATCTTGATTGTTCTATATGCTTATGCAGTAAGTAAATATGAAATTTGCTGCTACAGACGAAACGAACAACAACATAAGTAATTGCAACAATTTTTTGTTGTTGTTCTTTGTGAGAAGAATTTTCTATGATATTGGCCAATAAAATTTGAAAAAAAATTGTATAGCATATTGTTGTTCAAACAATTTTGCAAAGAAAAAAGTCTGACAACCTCACACAATGTAGTCTACTGCATTTTAGGTTGGCCTTGGGGCGACAAAGTTTCTAAATTTTGATTTATGTCGTGGAGAAAAATGTTTGCCAATCTAACCAACCGAGCCAAACCAAGCCAAGCCAAAAGCGTACAATGAAACTGAACCATAAATAACATCAACCATGTTGGTCTATACATAAGAAACTAAAAGGCAAGAAAGGTTTTACTACAATTTTTTTGTATGCTGCAGTCAGTTGAAAAATTCACACAAACACACTCTCTCCATCTCACGTAACTCCCGATGCTCTATGATGAGGATATCGCCAACAATGATGATGCACTTACTGCTGGTTTTGTAGTTATGTACTGGTATATATTTTTTTCATTCCCCATTGACTAATGTTGCCAAAAATTTAGTATTTGATAGCGGAAGGCCAACAACACCAAGAACAATAGAGCTAGCCATTAACATCAGCCTTGACTTTATCGAATCCTAGCACTACCAGACACATAGTATTAAGCCGTCATCTTTGTCGAAAGTATATATGCAACATGTTGCATGTCGCACGTTAGCTAGCGATTGGTATACTTTTTGTTTCTATGTTATCATTCTTTCCTTTCGAAACGCATTTCAAGAGAGGGAGATTGTGGATTTATAATATCGGGAAAAAGACTTCATTTTCAATGATGTACAATGGGTTAAAAGAGGACAAAAAATGTAATGCAAATATTTAAAATAAAACCAGTGAGCGGAGCAGTATTGTCGGACGGGGCCGACCATACGATACCCTACACAACTACAACGGAACTCAAATTTTTTGCGGATGTTTATTCCGAGCCTGGGCAATATTTCGTGATATTTTCCCCCTCTTGCCCGATTAGAGGTAAACAGCACCTCACAGTGACATATTTTCCGAATATTTCGAGTATTCAGTACAGCTATTGTCCAGATTCCAGATTCCTTCGACTTTCATTTATGGTCTATAGATCGACTCGAAAATAACACAAAAAAATAAGTTTTCGGTCCACTTAATTCCAAAATTATTATCTGATCATCATCGAAAATTATAGGCGTTGTCCTTGACCATAACTGAAACCTCATGGTACATTTCAAAGCGATCAGCGCTATATTTCCGCCCTCCAGTATGGTAATGGGTTACTCAATAATATACGTATACGGAGATACCTGTAAATATTTGGGTGTAACTCCCACATCCGAGCACATACAACTATATAATTGGTATTAATTTAAAGGTCAACCACTCCTCTTGGATATAAAATCAACTTCTCGGGTCTATGTCCATCAGGGACAAATATATACGCTATAGAATACAAATTTTGTAATTTTTCACACAAAAGTCAGGGTCCATTTGACCCGCTAAATATTGACCGATCTTTATCAAAACATGCATGCTTATTCTTTGGCCTGATCCCCTTCTCCATGCAAAATTTAAGATGTTTGAGCCATTTGCGTTTAGTATTTGGTCCATTTCATCCCCTAAATATTAACCGATCTTTCCCAAAAACAATAGGGGTCTTCATTGGCCAGAACCCATCCTACATGCAAAATTTCGTGAAGATTGATCCATAACTGTGGCCTGTATCGTGTTTACAAATTATAATGAACGGACGGACACACATGTCTAGATCGACTCAGCTAGTCGAGATATGACGATGGTCCTAGACCCACCTTTAAGTAGGGTCTAGGACCAATATTTCGCGGCGTTACAAACTTTTGGGGCTGCACAAAGCTATAATACCCTGACAACATAGTTGTGTAGGGTATAAACATTCAACGTCTGTACTGGTTGTTGAAAATAACACCCAGGTTGGTTGTGAAATAAATATTTTTAAAAATCCACGTCTAAAAAAGTATTTTTTGTACTTTTATAATTTTTATACACTTCATCAGGGTATTATGTCTTTGTGCATATGTTTGTAAAAGGCAAAAGGAAACGAGATAGACACAAGGTTCCTTTTGAGAATATGCATAGAATCACTTTCTGAGTCGATTTATGCATGTCCGTCCGTCCGTCTATCCATGTTAAATTGTAAACAAAGTGCACGTCGCATTTATTATCCGAATTGGATGAAATTTGGCACAGATCATATATTTGGCCCAATACGAACCCTATTGAAACTGGGAAAAATCGGTTCAGATTTAGATATAGCTCCCATATTTATTTTCGTCCGATTTCAGGTAAATGGTGCATCAAAGTCTCTATAAAATTTTCGATTTGCACGAAATTTGGCACAGAATACATAAATAAACCTAGAACGATGTGTGCAAAGTTTCGTTAAAATCGGTTCAGTTTCAGATATAGCTCCCATATATATGTTCGTCCTATTTAAGGTAAATGGTGCACCAAAGTCCCTGTATATCCTTGGATTTGCACGAAATTTGGCATAGCGTACTGAATGAAGTCTAGAGTTATGTGTGTTAAGTTTCGCGAAAATCGGTTCCGATTTAGATATAACTCCTTTATATATTT
>NW_026878509.1:0-23916 GCF_032173495.1 Musca vetustissima | reverse complement strand
AAAAAAAAATTTCAACACAAAGAGGTTATCGACAAAAATGCCATTAATACGATTTGTGCTAATTTTCTTGTTTACTATGTGATTTGTTGTTGTGTATAGGTTTTGCAATCAAAATAACAACAACAAAAGGGTAAAGAAAATAAATAAAACCAGACTGCAGTAATCTAATTACTTATATTGAAATGAAGAAAGGCGGTGTGTAATTTGATACTCTTGTCTAAATATTAACAATAAACATTGTGCAAAAGTTTAAGAATTGATTTCATAGATGAATGAGAAAAGATGACTCAAATTAGATTTGGAATTAAATTGCCTACAATCGAAAAAAAAACTTCTAGTCCAGTTTTTATATGTATATTTGAATAAATGTACGTGATTTTCTTTGATAGAATATTTTAATGAACTATTTGATAGAAGAAAATTCAACAAATTCTATAAAGATATGGTGTGACAAATTTTTTAAGTACTTCTTCACCCTTTTGTCTAAGACATCGTCGTTTAAAAAATCATTTAGCATAAATAAAGGTTGTAACAAAACAGTACCGACGTTTAGTATAGCCTTCATTTTTATATATATTAACCATTTCAGCAGCTAAAACCTTGTTGAAAAAAGCAGGACCTTAATATGCGGGACCATTTAATGAAATTTCATTTTGGAAAATGTCGACAAAAAGTTATTCAACCTCCAGAAAATAAAAGTACAGATTTCCGGTTTTGAAAATAAGCTTAAAGCCTTTATAATGCTGGAAGAGGGCAGGACCTTTTTTTATGGATAGATGTCATAACATAGAACTATATTGATAATTGTAAGACTCCCAGAACCCGGACTGTAAAATTACTGCCACTTTGGCATTTTTAAGGTTAAGACGCATTCATCCTTAAAAATACTGAAATGAGCGGGACCTTATATATGATAGCTATATCAAATCGTGCATCGATATATCTGACTTGCAATACAAAACATCCTAGTAGTAATAGCAATGGGAGTGGGAAAATTCAAAGCTATATCATAAATATTGCGATCTCTGTGATTTCTACGGAATCATTGGCACTTCGTCATACGGTGCAGTATAATTACTTTGGATGCATTAAAACCAAGCTCCCGAAGTTTCTGGCGAGTCACTGTAGATGTGTGTGGCCTAGCGCTGTCTTGGTGGAACACGACACCTCTCCTATTGGCCGACACCTCTCCTAATTGGTTTGGCACCCAAGCATCGAGCTTCATTTTGAATCCAGCTTTGCATAAATGATTTAAAATGGTGTTATGGTCGATTTTTAGCTCCTGGGCGATGTTACGACAGCAATTTTATCGACATTTTCGACGACCGGCCTAATGGAGATCTTTTTCCCTAACATAATATTATATTTACCTATAAAAATATTATTGCATTATATTAAAAAACTCGAAAATGCGAATAAAATAAAATTGGCGGGTAATGGAGACCAATATATTTGGGTAAAGTGGACCAATTTATTGCAATCTACGGTAACAATGAATGCAAAAATATATGGGTGGGTTCATGTTTTGGAATAGCCCCCCTTAAAAAGTTCAAATCACACTTTTAAAATCAGAGATTAAGTTCATTTTCAAAACAAAGTTTGATGTTTGTTTTCACTAATTAGGACAACATTTATCGAGGCGGCATTGACATATTTCAAGCATTTTCTTAGATATGGGGTTGGTCCACATTAGACGCATAGTCCATATTACCCGAAGTTACTCTAATAGGAGAATGTATCAAGCGCATATAGAAGTCCGGCAGTTTAGAAAAATCTTAATCTAAACAATGTAGCCACGTATTTCCTGTCCATAAAAACATAATCTGAATGCAAAATTGAATGTAAAATGGCCTGAGCAGCTATATAGGATACGATTTCATGCCCTGACTATAATCTACATCTGAAACCCAAATTGCGCTGTAGTTCGAAATGACAATAATTCAATTCAATTTCAATTTATTTCATAAACAAAAATCTAGCCCAAAGGGCCAAAAGCGATTCAAAAAACAACAAAAAAATAAACTACTCCAAAAGCTTAGAACTAACAGTGTATTAGCTTAATAATATCTTAACGTCTATTCATTTGGGGGGTTCAGAACCATTGTACTTCAAAAACATTTTTTATTATTATTATTCCATTATTTGATGTAGCGACCTATCACATAGGGCAAAGGACTTCAATATTATATCTACTCTCAACCACTAATTAAAAACCACACTAAAAAACTTTGATTCAATTCGGACTGCGTAGGCATGTATGCACCTGTCCACTGGAGAAAGTCCCAAGGACCGGTCAAAGACCGACATCTTAAAATGATTTGAAATCGAATCCTATATTGCACTTGATTTATAATTCAGTTTAAAAATATAAGTTTCATTTGGACCAATTTCCGTCGCAAATACCTTTAAAAATAATGTCAACCCGGTATCTTCCCCACTATTTGCTTTGTTCTAACGAACAACAACATATAGCCGCCATAATATTCCTTATCAGTTTGTTGCTATTGATAATTACAATAAATCGCAAAAGAAAAAAAAACAACTTGAGAATGAGTCTCTCAAAATCCAAAAACAACAACGAAAATAATATTTGTGTCCGCGGAAAAAATGTCATTGTTTCTTGTCAGTTTTTCTTTTGGGCAAATGTGTAGCTGTTGCTTGTGGTATGTTATTGACCAGTCTAGCAGATTTTTTTGTTACTTTCTGGAAAAATAATATGTGTAGCTATTTTTAAAATTTTGTCTTTCAAATCTGCAATATACAATAACACAACAGCGGCAACGGCTACGAATCTGAAGAAAATATGAAAGGAAAAACAAAATAAGTAGAATTTTTTTCGGTTTGGTTTTTCAACAAACAATGGCCGGTAGATTGGTCGGTCGCTCGGTTGGGGCGTTGTAACAAATGACTACGCAATTTTTTTCTTTTTTTGTATATAGTTAATTTTTGATGTTGTGGTTGTTGTTGGTGGTGTTTACAAATACTAGCTCATTTTGTCTACATTGCCTGTGGAAATGCACTCACTATCGCAAATATATGATTTTATTATTCTTTTCAAGCAAATCGAAAAAAAAACTTACGTTATGTTACTGCACCAGTATGTTGGTCCCCAGGTGCATTTGTTTGCTCCCACCAATTGTTGTTGTTGGTGAACAGGAGATGCATTAACTGCATTCAAACCTAGAAAAAGCACAACAGAAAACAAAATGGTGAAACAAAGAAATAGAAAAAATTGATTTTGATAAGTTTTTTGTTTAAAACGCAAAAAGTGTTGTTGTTATTAGTAATAAACACAATTATTTTGTTTTTTAACAAACACACGCACACACACACAAAGGTAACAAACACTTTTTTCTACGGAAAATATTCGCAAAAGAACAACAACAACAAAATGCATTATCTCTATGACAGCGCCATTTCATCGTGGTGGTGTTGGTGGCAATGGTGTCGTCGTCGCCAGTCAATAGTCTTATTGAGAGGTATTAGTAACAACAACAAAACTTAATTTTGTTTTTCGTTTTTTTTTCTCTATTTCGCACTTACCCAACAAAGCCACAAGGGCTACAATGGCACAGAGGCCAATATTCGTTTGTTTCATGATCGAAACTGTCGTCACACCACACAATTTATTTTATAAAGTATTTTTCTTTTGTTTTCCCCTTCACACAGTAATAATTTTAATTAAAATTTATAAAGTATATTGATTAAAATCTTATAAGTGTTCGTATTGGAATTTAGTTCTATATATATGTTTATGATACAACGTTCGCGAATGCAATGCAACTGTAGAATGAATAATAAAAAAAATAACAGCAGCTTGTCACCGATGACTTTAGTATAGGGACCGATAGGTCGACATTCGATTAATCGATTTGTAAAAAGTTGATTTGTATATCCCTACTATTAAATCGTATTGCCGATTATTTTAAATAATTGCAAATATCTATGAAAGATTGATTTTGGACCCCATTTTTTGGACTAAATCCATTTCAAATTATTTGAAAACTATTTACAAATGTCCGCCTGATACCATCCATTAACCAGTATTTTGGGTAGTTTGAGTTCGTTTTTAACCGATCTGGCTGCAATTTAATACTTTTGAGTTCCAATTAGGTAACATCTACCAATTTTGTTCATATCCTATTTAGTGCTTTAAATCTGTGAACAGAAACTTATTCTATGATTACGGAAAAAAAATCGAGGCACAAAGGGTTAAATGACCACCTCAAATGCAATGTCACGTCGGCAACAATATCAGTGTGCATGTTATTCCGACAATCTCGATAGACATCTTGATCTAGTGGCCTTTTCTGATAACGTTGGACATGTTTCTATAGATCTTGATTCTCTCTGAAGCAACCTAACAGGTATCATAACAAAAACATATTGCTATGCTGATGTAGAATTTTCGACACCTCAGGTGTCATGTGAAGGCACCATGTTGCCGTTCTCAAGGCTGCATTCGGACAGGTCCAAATAAATCTCTCTTGCTAAGCATTAGTATTCGCGGACCGCTCTGGTACCGCATAGCTGTCCACAGGCTGACCTATGGCTTTATAAGACATGGTTCCTTTATATGTTATATGCAACAAATGTGACCCCAACAATTTTGGGATAGATAGGGGTCGGAATTGTATGCTCGTCGAACTGTACATTCAATAGTATTTTCATCTCCGTAAAATATGGTGTATAATGCGGTGTACACACTAGCATTTTTGAATGGCACTCTTGCCCAAATTTTGCTTGTTTGATAGTGTGGCCTCACATGTTTGTCATTCATCAGGCAACCACAAAAATATTTATGGTTGTTGGATAGTCAGTAATCGATAAAAAAGTTGACAGTCAAAAATGATAGTGTGTACACCGCTTAATATGGCCCATGATTTTGTAGTGCAAATGTTTATGTTCTTCGATTGAAGAAAGTTGTTAGATAGTCATACAACCTTACACATATGACCTCAACGAAAGATCCCGACGCTATGATCGGATCTCCACGTACGACTGTTATCCACACATACAATTGATTATTAAACGTTTCAAACGAAGCCGTAAGATGAAGCTTTTTCGATGACTTCAAACTCTCAAAGGGGGTAACCCCTTTCATGCGAACATTGCACATCGTAATATTTCTTCCAAACCAAGATCTATTAATAAGGTCACCAAGATAGCAATCGAAATCAGAAAACAGCTGTTTTTTCTCAAGTCTAATGTCAAAAATTTCGACTTTGTTTACGTTTTCATAATGGGAGTCAATTCACAATAATGCATTTTGACAGCAAACTTGAGAGGTATCGATAATCAGCTGGTCTCCCTTGGTGACCTTATTTATAGGCCATGTTCCAAACTTAAATTAACACTAGAAAGATGGTAATTTTGTATATACCTATAATGCCTAAAATTGGTCAACATTTTTTTAACTTATTTTTTAATATTTTTTAAATTATTTACAATCATACAAAACGTTGTTATTATTTGTTTTCCGCGGTGGGATCTCTAGTTTCCCCTTTTGAAAAATAAGAGCGCGGACAAAACGTTCGAAAAAGAGGAAGTTTTTACTCTAAGAGTAAAAATCGAAAAATTTATTTTTCCCGAATTGTGTGTTCGTTTGTGTTTCTAGAGTAGCAAACGGTTTTCGATGTTGTTGTACTGATCTGGTCATATAAGAAATTTACTTTATACAATAATAAAATTAGTATGATTATTTAATATTTCACAAGAGGTCAAAATGATGGATTTTAGGCAATATAGGTATAGCACATGTGAATAAAAGGAATGAAAGAGGGGGGTAAGCTGCTACTATGATTAATAAACGTAGTTATATGTGGTACAAAAAGTCACAAAATTTTACGCAATTGTTTTTGTACTTGAAATTGAATTGCCTTCGGCAATCTAGTGTTAAGTTCGAAGATGGAAAGTATCGACAACTTTTTGGTGACATCACCCACAAAGTGCTAAAGTTTTGAAACTTTCTAAAATTATATGAAACGAATTTTATACACTGGAAAAAGTCATATGAAGTAAATGGAGTAGCCGATTTGAATCATTAATTGGGCATCGTAATATTTTTACTACGCCTACCTTAAATCCGATGTGAATAATTCCTCAGAGATTGGTTATTTATATCAGGCATAGACAGCGACTTGTTTAAGCTATTTTACCTGATGTAGATTTTTTATATTAACTCAAAAATTTATGCCGGTCTTGCATCAAATGACTACTCCTAATGGTGTTTTTACACGATATGTATTTTACATATGTGCTGTCACTTATTTCATCCATATGTAATTCCTTATGTGTGTCAAAATTAGCAGTGTACACAAAACATTTATTTTTGTGTTCAAATCGGCATATGTATTTTACATACGACATAACCTATAAACAAAAAACACTTTTATTTTTTCTTAAATCAACATAATTTTTTATTAAACACCTACAAACGAAATAATAACTTGTAATTGTTGTCTTTTCATCCTTTTCTTTGAATTGCAATTGAAATATTTTCTTCCAACAATGTGTTTCATTCAAACAGCTGATTTCCTTATGTTTCACATACGAAAATAGAGCGCGTCCTATACGGAAAAAAATACATTTGTAATTGCATATCGTTTTGACACATTGAAATTTCCGTATGTTTTATATGACGAGTTCGATTTCCATATGTAAAAAAGTGACAGCACATATGTGAAATACATATCGTGTAGAAACACCATAAGATGTTTAATAATGAAAATTAGATATATCGGTCCACATTTTGTTATAGTTCTCATACTTATTTCAAATCCATTTTCTTGCAACTAATTTAATTATTCTTTTGTGAATTTTTATTTTCTATAAGGGTCCTACCTAAATTCATGCGTATGCGTACGAATTTTTTCACCTCAAAAGTTAAATACGTGAATTTCAATGAATGTTACTCAAATACGCATTGCGTATAAAAATATAAAGTTGAAAATTTTCAATATTGACAATGCGTATTTTGAAATTTTTGAAAATAGAATTCCAGTCATTGAAAAATTTGTTTTTCTATAAATGTAAGCATTTTTCGATCAATTAGAAAACAGTTTTCATCCATTTTTGTCGTTTTCAATTGGCATAGATGCAAATAAAGTCCTTACGTATTTGGGCAATACGGACGTCTTACAAACTCTGTAAAGGTGAGAAGGTGAGTATTTTTGTACGGAGCGCAATAAATTAGGTACGACCCTAACAAAAATGTTATTTTTGTAAAATGTTTAGTTGCTGTCACCATGCTATCGTGTACATATACTACTACTGTCCTACCATTTCATACACATTCCACTGAGGGTTGTTTTCTTGTTGCCTTATATTATCTACCATTGGTTTGTTGTATTGTGTAAATCTACACATCACTGCCCAACGTGTGTTGGATTACTTCTGGTTGTTTAGTATGATTCTCATTCACTTTCTGACACATGCTCCGTAAGTAGTTCATCGATAGCTTAGCAAAGCATACTTACCTGGCGTAGGGGTTACCGTGATCATGAAGGCGGTTCCCCCGGAGTGAGGCTTGGCCATTGCACTTTCGGCTGAGTTGACCTCCGCGATTATTCCTAATGTGAATAACTCGTGCGTGTAATTTTTGGTAGCCGGGAATGGCGTACGCGCCGTCCCGACGTTAGATAAATACATTTCAGTTACTATGTCTGTCGAAGATTTTTTTCGTAGCAATGACGTGTTCCGTCGTATTCAGATTCTACATTTTAGAACATCCTTATTGCATTGTCTATGTGTCTCACTTATAGATATAATAATCGCCTTTAGATATTTTCGCGACATTTTTCTGCGTGAAGTTTTGAAGTCGGAGCAAACATTTTGTTTTATTTTTTTATGTAAGAACTACGAAGTCTTTATTATACCGCCGGTAGTATTAAAGATACGTAGTCGAGCGCAAAGGTCAACTTTTCGATTTTTGCCTCTGACCAAAAAGTAGATTTTTAGACTTTTTATTTTTGACTAAAAAGTCGACTTTTAGATCTTTCGATTTTGTCATAACTGTTCAAAATCGATGTTCGACTTTTCTGACTTCTGCAAAATCGACTAAAAGCTCGATTTTGTATGTGCATTATTGTGAACGGATAAAATAATGTTCTGGAATGTGTAATTTTTGGGCAATTTGAGCATCATGATAACAAGTATTTATGAAGAAAATCGAAAGTCTATCTTGAAAAGTCGACTTTGCGATTTTCTCAAAGATCAAAAGTCCACATCGACTTTTAGACTTTACCATCGTTTCGTTTCCTTATGGTTGTTGTATTTTCGATAACAAATAACGCGACGGATGGCTCAACGGGAGCATTCTGCTTAGCCCTTTATCCTTATGAATTTCAAATTCTGTCTTTCCTTTCAAAAAAAAAAAATACTTCATGTCTATCCAAAGACAAATTACTATGCTGGGTTAATAATTATAACAGCCTAAAAATATGCTATATATTGCAAATGTCACACTTCACACAGAGCATGCCAGACATCAGAAATGCAACGACACAAATAAACACAACAAATCAAAAACATTGAAATTAATTTGTATTCGTTCTCCAGGTATCGACGTTAAATGGTATTAATTTTCTTCACAATAGGGCAGCACACACAAAATATATTTTTTACGGAATTAACAGATCGAATTTATTATTTAACGTCGGGACGGCGCGTACGCCATTCCCGGCTACCAAAAATTACACGCACGAGTTATTCACATTAGGAATAATCGCGGAGGTCAACTCAGCCGAAAGTGCAATGGCCAAGCCTCACTCCGGGGGAACCGCCTTCATGATCACGGTAACCCCTACGCCAGGTAAGTATGCTTTCCTACGCTCAGACTGAACTAATTACGAAGCATGCATCCGCAAGTGAATGAGAATCATTTGTAAGTAATGAGAATGCTGGGAGTGCATTTTTACAATGAAATACACATTTTTTATAGTAGAGGAAATCATTGACGCGGAATTATTAGGTAGTCCACAAAAAAAAAGAAAAACAACCCTCAATGGATATTTTGTGCAGTGGTGGCATCAGTGTGGCCATTTTAGCATTTTTGCAGCTAGATTTAGCATTTTATTTTTGTATTTAGCCGCAAAATTTTCATTTAGCATTTAGCATTTTTTTTAGCATTTTGCAATTACTTATTTAGCATTTTTTAGCATTATTCTACACACAACATTTTTAAATATTTTGGTATTTTTCTTACTACATAATTTGATATGACTATACAATTATGATGTAACAATGACAATCCTTTAAAAATGGTAACCATTTACCAATTATGATCAGCTGTTCAATAGAACATCAGCGTTTTTCTTTATGACAACTCTATAACGATGGCAATCATTTAAAATATCAATCAGCTGTTTGCTTGCATTCATTGAGTTTGGTAGTCAAAACAAAATTAAAGAATACAATGTGAAGAAGCATATAAAAGCAAAAAGTGTGTTAACGTATATTCTTGTGATATTCATCTGTATATAAAACAAAAAAAAAAAAAAAAACAATAAGGAAAGTAGTAAAGTCGGACTGGGACGACTATATGATACCCTTCACCACTTTGGGGATTTTATACATATGTATCTTTACAGATGTCGTCTTTCGAAGGAACATTGACATGAAATTGAACGTACTTAAAATTGCAATCTTTATCTATAAGTATACCGACTAACATCAATCCTTACACATGCCATTCTGCAAACTATTTCATACTTTTTAAATAGACTTTAAGCCAACTTTACGCACGCTATTTGGTATGCTTCACTGTTTAAAATGTAATATGAATCAAGCACACATTGCTTGTTTGGTTTACAATCAACATGAATTTATACTAATTTCAGTACGTTTTGTCAATCGGCCTAGCTATGGGCCTTTAGTACACCATTAACTTAAAATCGGACGAAAGTATATATAGGAGCTATATGTAAATCTGAACCAATTTCAACAAAACTTCACACACAATATACATTAAGTCGGACGAAAATATATATTTGAGCTATATCTAAATCTGAACCGATTTTCATGAAACTTAACACACATCATTTTAGACCTAATTCAGTACTTTATGCCAAATTTCGTGCCAATCGAAAGTTATATTGGGACTTTGGTGCCCCATTTACCTTAAATCGGACAAAAAATATATACGGGAGCTATATCTAAATCTGGACCGATTTTCGCGAAACATAGCACGCATCATTCTAGACATAATTCAGGTATATAGGAACTTTGGTGCACCATTTACATAGAATCGGACAAAACTATATATGGGAGCTATATCTAAATCTGAACCGATTTTCTCGAAACTTGGCACACATCATTCTGCACCTATTTCAGTATTCTATGCCAAATTTCATGCAAATCGAATGATATATAGGGACTTTGGTGCACCATTTACCTTAAATCGGACGAAACTATATATGGGAGCTATATCTAAATTTATTAAATTAAATTTACGCATCTCCGTCTGTCCGTCCGTCCATTTATTTTTGCGAACAAAGTGCAGGCCGCATATGTGATGCGATTTGGATGAAATTTGGCACAAGTAACTTATTTGGCCCAAGGACGAACCCTTTTGAAATTGGAAAATCAGTGCACCAAAGTCCCTATATATCTTTCGACTTGAACGAAATTTGGCACAGCGTAATGAATTAGGCCTAGAATGATGTGTGTCAAATTTCCTGTAAATCGGTTCAGATTTAGATATAGCTTCTATATCTGACCAAATGAAAAATGTTATATCGATTGCAGAATGACATGTTTATGGATCTAATTTTAGTCCTTTAAAAATGTGACGTCCGTTAGGATTCATCTGTTGAATATATGAATATATCGGTTCAGATTTAGATATAGCTCTCATATATATTTTCGTCCTATTAAATTTAAATGGTGCACCAAAGTGCCATATAACTTTCAATTTACACGAAATTTGGCACAGCGTAATGAATTAGGTATAGAATGATGTGTGTTAAGTTTCCTGAAATCGGTTCAGATTTAGATATAGCTTCTATATCTGACCAAATGAAAAATGTTATATCGATTGCAGAATGACATGTTTATGGATCTAATTTTAGTCCTTTAAAAATGTGACGTCCGTTAGGATTCATCTGTTGAATATACTCAAAGTGGTGAAGGGTTTCATATAGTCGGCCCCGTCCGACTTTACTACTTCCCTTACTGGTTTTTTATTGTTATTTGCCAATGCTCAACAATAAATGGTTGAATTTCTATATTACATAGTTTTATTCTAAAGAAATATATTTCCACAGTTAAATAAATGCTATAAAGTAATCTTCTTACCAAAAAAAAAACCTTTCTAAATTTAGCATTATTTTTTGGCATTTTTTTATATTTTTTAGCATTGTTTAGCATTTTTTCAATGAGGATTTAGCTGCAACTTTTTTTTTGATCTGGTCACACTGGGTGGCATGCTCCATTACACACAATACAATCTACTACCACCATAGTATAGGGGTATATGAAATCAGGGTCAGTCAGAGAGGTGTTTTTTACACTCTTTTTCACACAAAATATTATCAAAGACAGTATGTATTATGTTATATTGGCTAGGAAATATCTAACAACTGATCAATATTGGCTCAAGTATTGGGACAGCACCTATCAGAAAAAATCCACCCATATTTGGAGATTTGAAATATAGGCAAAAATGAAGCTAAAAATGCAGATATTAATAATTTCTAGTAGAACGATTTACTACGCAAGAAGACTCCAAATGGGAATGGGAAGTTACTGGCAATTGGGTTGAAAAACTCAGGAACCCTCCGATTATATTTGTGCTATATTTAAAGTGCACCGATATTAATGGACCAAAAAATACTGTCAATTCATTCGCAAAATACCGAATATAGTTGATACCGATATGTATCATATCTGGTAGGGAAATTTGCTGCGCAATGATAACCCAAAATAGGCAGTGACATCCAATTCCATTTAATTACGTGTCTAAACTTCGGAGGTACCCCTATATTAAGGTTATACCTAAAAGTAGACCGATGTTGATATTTTTGTAATGAGATTTGCTACGCATTGAGAAACCAGAATGTTAATATTAGGTTGGGGAAAAATAAATCCACTATTTTTATATGAACTATAGGACTTTATTTAACATACTTCGTCCGATTTGGGCCAAGTATGCACCGTTTTTTTGCCATTTGAAGGTAACTTCATAATGGCTCTCTCATAGGAGTCCTGCTCTCCATTTACAAAAAACTTTAGAAGTCGATTTTCACAATCCTTCCTAGATATCAATTGTTTAATTAAAGAAATATTGCAAGAAAAGGATGATAATCGCTTGGTGCCAATTTCGGTCTGTATGGCGGATGCATTAAAACTTCCCAACTAAGCTCCCGAAGTTTCTGGCGAGTCACTGTAGATGTTTGTGGCCTAGCGTTGTCCTGCTGGAACACGACACATCTCCTTTTGGTCAATTCTGACCGTTTCTGGTCAATTGATACCTTCAAAAGGTCCAGTTGTTGACAGAGATTAGAATTGAACGTTTGGCCATATGGAAGCAACTCATAATAAATAATCCCCTTCCAGTCCCACCAAATGCATAGTGGTGACCGTTAGTCCTGGTTAGGTCACCGTGAGCGTGGTCAGGAGTCAGAATGAAGTCCGGAAATTTTACCAACGAGTAAAACACCAAACCGAAGGCTTTGGCGCAGGCACATTCTCCTGTAAAGATGAAGATGGAAACCTGGTGACAGATGCAGATAACGTGCTTAGGATCTGAAAGGTGCATTTTAAAAAGCTTCTGGTATCAAATTGTGGCGGTGAAGAAGTTACCCCAGAGCCAATAAGAGTGTGTATACCACGTAGTCAATATGAGGTCAGAGAGCAATTAATCGGCTGAAGAACAATAAAGCAGCAGGTACCGATGGATTACTATCCGAAATATTCAAGATCGGTGGTCAGATGCTGGTCGGGAGCATACACCAGCTCATTTGTACAATTTGTCTAGAGGAATACATGTCCAATGATGGATTCTCAGTATCCTGTGTCCCGTGCACAAAACACATTCCACCTATTCGTCGACTATAAAGCCGCATTCGAGAGTCCTATCCGTTAAGAGTTGTGTAAAGCAATGTCTGCGTTTGGCATTCCTGCAAAATTAATACGTCTATGCAGGATAACTTTAACTGGTACAATGTCAGCAGTTAAAGTAGGAAAGGACCTCTCGGCGCCCTTCAATACCGAACGAGGATTCAGACAAGGTGACATTTTGTCGTGTGACCTGTTCAACATTCTGCTGGAAAAGGTCATACGAGATGCAAATGTGAACAGCAATGACACTCTGTACACAAAACAGCATATGTCGAACATAGCGAGCGGTATCAGCAACATATGAACGAATTGAAAAGGATCTGCCAAAGAGGGGCACAGTCCCACATTGCCAGTGACGCTGATATTACCCGTGCTGTTATATGGATCTGAAGCATGGATACTTGCGTAAGCAGATGAGGCAGCTCTTGGGGTGTTTGAGAGAAAAATTCTACGGAAGATCTATGAGCCGAACTATGGTCGAAGCTATACAATCTATTCTCAGACATTGAGAATATATTGTATTGGTTGAACCATCTTGTGAAGATGCCCCAGCTCAAACAGGCAGATAAAAATGAGGACGAATCGGATGAAAGATCAAGTAGAAGACAACATCTCGGAAAAATTGGATATAATGCGAAAAAGACCGACGCGCCTGGAAATCGTTTTTAAGGAACAAACGTTGTCATAAGCCAGCTAAGTAAGTAGGTAGGATCGAAAACGGCTGTAAAATTGTTTAAAAGTTGAATTATTCAAATTATTTTAAACACGTTCTGAAGAGCTATGGCCACTTATTACAAATGTGAAATCAGATTTTGAAAATCAAATAAAATGAATCCAAAACGACGGATCAAATATAAGAAAAAAAATAAATATTACATTTCTTTGCAGTATTTAAAATCAGAATAGAGAATAGCATTACATCGTATTTTTTGTGTTATGGTCCCCAAATTATCAAATAATGGGAGGTCCATTTATGTGGTTCCTAACCCGAAATCTAAGTCATTTTGGTTGAAAAGTGCGGAAAAATCTAAAAAAAAAACATTAGGGGGTACCGTTATATTTGAGCTACGCCAAATAATGGAGCAAAATTGATAATTTTTGTTAAGGATATGTGCTACTCAATGCGAACTTAAAATACTAAATATCAGCTAATTTGGTTGAAGTTGAGACTAAAATCTTCCAATTTTATCACCAGCATGTTAGTAAAGGAAAATTTTAATTTTTTTATTAATGGATGCCTGACCCATAGTGACCTGTTACAAACTATTCTTTATATACACATGATCCAAGGATAAATCTCACTCCTATTTTTAAAAAAATCATAAATATGTGTAAAATTTGTAAAACATTTAACCAATTTATTCATAACAAGATCTGCAAATCACGGCTTTAACCAACAACTGTGTCCTCGGATGATATTTTATTTTTCAAATCACATCTGCCACAACGAAATATTGCTGTCCATACATACCAGTATATTACGATTCGCCAAATCGCTCGCAAATTTTTTGGGTTACAACCACTAACACCACCACAATTAAAGACCAATGAGAATAACAAAATCTTGTTTTATTAGAATCTGAAGGTCTTCTCACCAAAAAGAAAAAAATTGACCAAATTCAAATACTTGAATTGCGAAGTTATTGCGGCTGCTGCAATAGAATGACAGACAAAACCATTTTTTTTCAAAATTTTTGTTCATTACAAGCTGGTGGCTATAAAGATTTTATTTGGCACTGTAGACGGGCACTGTGCATTGCCGAGGTCATTAACTTGCCGCCAGTTGTAGTTTTTTCTCCAAAAAAACTAGTTGTTGTTATTTAAGTTTAGAAACATTATTAACGACATTATGCTACCAAATTTAAGGTTAGGTTGTATTGAATACCAGTTAAGATGAGGTGTTTTTTATGTTGGCTTTAAAAAATGCTTCTTCTCTCATTTATAAATGCAGTTAGACATTTTTGGTGAGTCGTAATTGCTGTTCGGTATAAATATTCGATTTGTTTGATTATTTTATTTGATTTCAGACAAACTCATTGATTGATGAGGTATTTGAAAGAAAATGCATTTTCACATGGAAACAATTCCTGACGACTTGACTAAATACACTTTTTATGACAATCAGATATTTTTACTGTAAAACACTGAGCATCCTTATGCGAAAATATACTATACTCATAAAACCAGTAAGGAAAGTAGTAAAGTCGGACTGGGCCGACTATATGATACCCTTCACTACTTTATGTATATTCTACATATGTATCCTAACAGACGTCGCGTTTTTGATATATACCAATATCTGAACAGATTTCAGGGAAACTTGCCAGAGACTAATTTATATTATTTCGGTTCGTTGTGTCAATCGTCCTAGCTATGTATATTTTCACGAAGCTTAGCACACATCATTCTAGACTAAATCCAGTAACCTGTACTAAAAATCGTGCAAATCGAAAGATATATAGGGATTTCGGTGCACCAATTAAATAAAATCGGACGAAAATATGTATGGGACCTATATCTAAATCTGAACCGATTTTCACGAAACTAAACACATTCTAGACTCAATTCAGTACGCTATGCCAAATTTCCAGCAAATCGGAAGATATATAGGGACTTTGGTGCACCATTTCCATAAAATCAGACGAAACTATATAAGGGAGCTATATCTAAATCTGGACCAATTTTCACGAAACTCAACAAACATCATTGTAGATTGAATTGAGTACGCTATGCCAAATTTCGTGCAAATCGAAACATATATAGGGACACCAATTACCTTAAATCGGATATATATATATATATATATATATATGTGGGAGCTATATCTAAATCTGAGCCGATTTTCACGAAACATTGCACATATCATTTTAGACTTAATTCAGTATGCTATGCCAAATATCGTGCAAATCCAAGGATATATAGGGACTTTGGTGCACCATTTACATAAAATCGGTCGAAACTATATATAGGAGCTATATCTAAATCTAAACCGATTTTCACGAAACTTGGCACACATCATTCTGCACCTTATTCAGGTCTCTATACCAAATTTCAAGCAAATCGAATCATATATAGGGACTTTGGTGCACCATTTACCTTAAATCGGACGAAACTATATATGGGAGCTATATCTAAATCTGAACCGATTTTCTCGAAATTTGGCACACATCATTCTGGACCTAATTCAGTACTCTGTGCCAAATTTCGTGCAAATCGAAAGATATAGAGGGACTTTGGTGCCCTATTTACCTTAAATCGGACGAAAATATATATGGAAGCTATATCTAAATCTGAACCGATTTTTCCCAATTTCAATAGGGTTCGTCCTTGGGCCGAATAAGTGACTTGTGCCAAATTTCATCCAAATCGGATCTTAAATGCGACCTGTACTTTGTTCACAAAAATACATGGACGGACGGAGAGACGGACATGCGTAAATCGACTCAGAAAGTGATTATATGCATATTCTCAAAAGGAACCATGTGTCTATCTCGTTTCCTTTTGCCTGTTACAAACATATGCACAAAGACATAATACCCTATACCACGGTGTGGTGAAGGGTATAAAAAAACATTTAGCGAGTGAATTGAAATTACAGGGTGCGATGAAAAAACTGCAACCAACTTCAGACTGCTGTCATTTCCAAGCCACTCGTCCGAGAGCTGTTAAAAATATTCGAAAAGTAAAGAAGCGACATGATCGAAACTCGCGTCGCAGTGACCGAAAAATGGCGCGTGAGCTGAACATATCGCAATATTCCATTCGGCAAATATTGATAAATGAGCTCGGAGTAAAGCCATTAATTTTCCTAAAAGTGAAAGAATTTACACCGCAACAGAAAGAAAATAGACTCAAAAGAGCTAAAGAGTTGCTTCGCTTGGCCGAAAGTGGTGAAATGCCGAATTTGGTTTTTTTCCGATTAGAAAAAATTCGTTGTCCAAGCATTTTGTAAACAAACAAAATGATCGTGTTTACTTGCCAAAGAGGTCAGCTTAAAATGTGCACCTTCGGTTGGCCACCGGAACTCAAGCGCCGGCCATGGTGATGGTGTGGGCCGCCATAACATCCGATGGTCTCTCTCCACTCGTATTAATCGACCGTGGCATCAGAATAAATGCCGAATATTATCGCGAAAATATTCTGGAGGGTGTATTAAAGCCTTGGCCACGTAAACATTTTGGCCGCAGACCTTGGACATTCCAACAGGACTCAGCACCATCGCACTCAGCACGCGCCACCCGAGAGTGGTTACAAAATGAGGTTCTTCGCTTCATTTCCAGCGCACAATGTGCCACAAAAATCTCTGGATACCAATCCGTTGGACTATTGTGTCTGGAGGAATGCAAGGTTGGCATTAAAAAATACCAAAGTGTCGATCACCTCAAGCAAGCGCTTCGCCAGGAATGGGCCAAAACATCAAGTATTTACTTTTTATTCCCTCCATCATGAGGTGTGGACTCTAAAAATACCGGTAATCGTTCGGGACATTCATAAATGGCGGGATATACCGTGGTAAATTTTAGGAAGATTTAGGTAGGAATATTTGACACCCAAATTCGAATTTTGAATTCGAATTAAGGTTAAGAAGTAGTGTAAGGTGGTGGTTTTGGAAGTGTGTACTCATGTAGTCGAAAAGTTCTAAACAGTACTAAATTTTATACAATTTGAAGGATATTTGGTTTATTATCCCAAAGCCCAAATTGCACAAAAATAGTTTAAAGATTGAAGCAAAATCAGAAGAGTTTTAAGTCAGAAGAAAAAATCAAAGACGACTTTTGCGCTCGTATACGTATCCCTTAGTATCTTAGTTTCAGTTTCCATATAATTTTGTAATTCTGATTCTTAATTTGTTACCAATTAAAGGAATTTTGAATGTCCACCACGTGGTGGAGTTTATAAAAGTGGTCAATGAAGAATAAAATATTTAATCACTTTCCGAATTTTTTAGGTTCGATATTTTTTATAATATAAAATATGTAAGTAGTCAATACAAATTTTAAAAACAATTAAAAACACCCATATTTGACAATTGAGGTACATATAGGAAAATCTCTGCTGTGACTCACTGTACAGAACCGAATGTTGCCATAAAAACAAGCTAAGCATCTGTAGAATATTTTTCTCACATTAAGTTCATACAATTCGAATTGAAAATCACACTACACGTCGCAAACATTTAATGCTCGTTAAAGCGAACGCTGACATTAAGTCGACGTCTAGTAGCTCACTAATGATTCGTTATCACAATGTGAACATTAAAAACCGGGAATAACACAGCGCCGATAGCAGACAAGCAAGCAAAAGGAACAACAACAACACACAACCAACCCACTTTAGTCAACCACCGCCAACCATTCTATTAATAGCAGCGCATGGTAGATATGCACACACACACGTACACATTTTGTGTGTGCGACTACCCAATGTTTTGCCCGGCATTAGCGTGCTACTAACTCAACCTCACTAGTAGCTAGCTATCTGGCTTTGTATTATTAACATTCAGTGTATTTTCATGTGATTTCGTTGTGTGTTTCTTCTCCAATAATTCTCATTCACGTTCGTTCCGACATCGCTAAAGATGTTCAGTCTGAGCGGAGAAAAGCATACTTACCTGGCGTAGGGGTTACCGTGATCATGAAGGCGGTTCCCCCGGAGCGAGGCTTGGCCATTGCACTTTCGGCTGAGTTGACCTCCGCGATTATTCCTAATGTGAATAACTCGTGCGTGTAATTTTTGGTAGCCGGGAATGGCGTACGCGCCGTCCCGACATAAATTGATAAATCAGACTTTTGTAATATAGAACAGCATGAAAAAAGCTTATATCGGTTCAGTTTCTTGGGTTTTTTGTAGAAAGTAAATTTTATTTGCGGGACATTCTCAAATAAGGGTATGTAGAACTCATATTTAGTGTCTCTGGCCTTTTTCAGATATTTTAAAGGTCCATGGCAAATTTTCCCACCCACTGTGTAAATGTTAATTGGAATTCAGGTTTTTGTAGGTGGTTTCGACATAGGCCCCAGACAAGGTACCAGTTTCGTTATATTGAAGGACTTACCCCAATTTTCTCAGTGGTAAAAATCCCAAACTTAACATTTATTACAGAATATTGTAAATAGGGTTTGGGATAGCTCCCATATAACAGTTCGGCAGTTTGGGTTACCCCTAACCAAAGAGGCTGTGATTTGGCATTTCGTTTTTTTTGGAAGGCTGGCCTAAATTAATGCCGAAAATTATCTACATAGGTCCATATTTTTACATTACCCCTACATAAAGGTTCCGTCCCATTTTGGGCATTTTTAGAGTTTCTCCAAATTTTCCGAAAGAAAGGACTGTAAATTGAAAGTTAAGTAACATCTTTGCAGAAAATGTTTTATATATGTAGGTCCATGTTTTGTTATAGTCTGCACATGACAATGCCGACCCATTTTTGAGTTTTTTAAGGTCTTTTCCAGATTTCTCCACCGAAGTTGGAAAATATTGTAATTTTGAATTCCGGGTACTCGAAATGGAATACTTTTGATATACAGTGAGCAGCAAAAGTCATGGTACCCCATAAAAAATCAAAAAATATTCAGTAATTCCTCAAAAAGTAATTCACAAGATTTCAAATATATATTTTAATTTCATGTATTCAATCCTATACTACAACAAATTAAAGTAATATTTCATTTTTTTATTAAAACAAAATATAAAACAAAATAGACATAGTGAAAATTCCATATTTTTGCACAGCATAAGTCTTGGTACCCCTGGAGAAAAATAATGAATTATTTAATATTACTTAGTTTTTACAATTAAATTGACTTAAGGGAACCCCCCCATTCTCGATTTGAATTTTTTAAGATTTTCAATGGGCTGGTAAATCAATACCAATGCTTGTTAAGGTTTGTAACTTTGCACATATATAATTGAAGATTTAAAAAAGAAGAAAAATAATTTACAAAAAATTTTTGTTATTGTTTTGTTGTTGTTTTTTGTAATTAAAGAAAAGTCCTTATTTTTGATGGCGGGCATGATAACTCCTCACTGGAACATCGGAATCCGAAAATTCCAACGGTGTTAGAAAGAGTACATGTCTGGCTCTCGTATGAACTAGGATTATTGACTTCGCTCTAAAATTAACAAAATGGTGGACCTTTGAAAAAATATTTTTGGAAAATCGCCTATTTTTGACCAAAAACCAAATTAAAAAATAAGGAAGATCTTCACCGATTGGCTTTGTCCTAGTTCATACGAGAGCTATACACTCCCAGAGAAACGATGCAAAATTTGGAACCGATTGGATTATTAGTTTTTGAGTTATCGTGCCCGCCATTCGCAAAAAAATGTTTAGAGAAAAACGCGTTTAAAGTTTGAGAAACCCTTTAGCCGTCACTTGATGCTGACACACTAAATCGGATATATCTTCAACAGTTCTTGAGATTTTCACTTGAAATTTTGTAGAGACATTCTTTAATCAGTGTAGATTCGAATTATATCAACAAAAATTTTGACCCCGAGAATGGGGGGGGGGGGTCCCCTTAACTAATATTTGGTAGGATATCCCTTGAGTTTTAAAACTTCATTCAATCGTTCAGGCATTGAGTATACAAGTTTTTTAGTGTAGTCGGACTATATTTTACCCCATTCTGTCAAAGGTATTTCTTTGAGTTGGGCCTTACTGGAAATTGTATGATTTCGGATTCGTTTATCTAGATGATCCCATAGGTGCTCAATCGGATTTAAATCGGGGCTTTGTGGAGGTGTTATCAGCATGTTTGGTGTATTGTATACGATCCAATTCTTAACGTCAATAGCAGTGTGTTTTGGATCATTGTCCTGTTGGAAGTAATAATTATCACGAATGTTGAGTTTTTCAGCACTTTGATTCAAATTTTGTTTCAAAATATTCATGTAAACTGTTTTATTCATTATTTCCTCAATGAATACCAAATTGCCAACATGTATCTCCATACCATTACTCCAACCCCTCCGTGCTTTACTGTTTCCCGAGTATTCTTTGGATTAAGCTCTTCGCCTTTTTTCCGCCACACCAAAGAGCGTCCATCCGACCCAAATATGTTAAATTTCGATTCGTTCGAGAAATTAACTTTTTACCCGAACTCATTTGCCTTGTTTTTATAATCATTTGCAAAATCGACACGCTTCTTTCTGTTTGTTTTTTTAACAAGTGCTTTTTGCGGGCAGTGCGAGCATTGAATCTACACTTCTTGGTGCACCTACGTACCGTGTCTGCTGAAACAGCTTTCCCAAATGATTCTTTTAAGTCTGCAGCGATTTTAGGAGAGCTGGTAAATGGATCCTTTTTTAAAAAGACATTCAATTGTTCGTTCTTCTCTGATGTTGAGCTTCCTGGGACGGCCTGATCGCGGTTTATTTGTTGTAAAAAGGTTTATGTGTTGTAAAAGAGAATTTGACAAAACTCCAAATAGTTGCCACCTATTTTGCTAAATGATTTTATCCCATAAATGATGTGTAATATCATCTCTGACCAGGGGTACCATGACCTATGCTGTGCAAAAATTTGGAGTTGACACGATCTCGATTCTTTTTATGGTTTGTTGGAACAAATAAATTAAATATTACTTTCCATTGTTGTAGTATAGGAGTGAATACATAAAATAAAAAAAATAGTTTTAAATTTTGTAATTTTTTTTTGTGTAATTACTGAATACTTTATTATTTGTATGGGGTACCATGACTTTTGCTGCTCACTGTAGGTCAATATTTTGACATAACCCTCAAATGGAAGTCCCATCTCATATTCCGTATTTTGAAGTCTCGGTCGTAAATTCCCATCGAAGTGAATATGTTCTTTAGAGGTCCATCTTTTGGTATAGCAGACATATGAAGGACCCGGCGTATTTACGGGTATTTTGAAGGTATAGCCCGCAATTTACTACATATGTATCTAAGTGGATGTCATTTAGTATTCCGGGATGATCGTTGTAGAACATTTTTGATTTAGAAAAAATTCTGGCATACCCACCATATTAAGGTCCGGACCATTTTCGGTATTTTGAAGGTCTTGGCCATCCATCAAAGTGGATGTAATTAGGCATTTAGGGTTTTTGGAGGATGAAAAACACAGTTGCCAAAAATAATCCGACCTCATTTTCTGCATTTTTAAGGTCTTGCAAGCAATTTCCCATCGAAGTTGCTGAAATTTGGGATTCTGGGTTCCAAGACGTTGAAAACATCGTTGCGTTTACGGTCCGTAATTTCCCACCGTAGAGACTGAAATTTGTCATTGCATATTGATATAGTCCATGATTTGGCATTTTGAAAGTCTTGGCCGTAATTTCTCACCGAAGCGGATGAATTTGGCATTAAGGATTTATGAAGGGTGAACACCTCATTTAAGAAAATGACCGACCAATTCCGTTTCCATAAACTCGAATAAATCACGATAGGGATTGAAATATTTAAGTCGTTTTGGTAGCGGAATCGCAAATATTTGGTATTTTGAGTGTCTGTATTTTTAAGTTCTTCCAAGAGAATTTTTATGTTCTTCCGATCGAATTATGGTATTTTAAAATTCTACATTATGATCGACCGAACTTATTGTCGTTTTTACCAGTTTAAGAATAACTTTGGATTTTTATTTGTTTCTAATTGTAGTGCAGATTAGGGATAAGTAAATCGACTAATCGATTAATCGACTTTTTATATAGAAAGTCGAAAATCAATTTTGATCATGTTTAACAAAATCTAAATACTTGTTTATTATCAGAAAGCCGATGTTAGGGATAAGTAAATCGACTTTCGACTAATCGATTAATTGACTTTTTGTATTGAAAAGTCTAAATGTCGTAGTCGACTTTTGAACTTTGAGAAAATCGACTTTCGATTTTCTACATAAATTCTTGGATTATATTATCACAAAGCCGAAATTGTCCAAAAATTACACATTCCAGAATTGACAACAATTCTTATAAAAAATTAAATTTTTAGTCGATTTTGCTTTAGTTGGTAAAAGTCGAAAATCGATTTTGACAAAATCGAAACATCGAAAAGTCAAAGGCAAAAATCGAAAAGTCGACTTTTGTGCTCGACTACGTATCCCTAGCCGAAGTTACCCAAAAATTATATTAAGAAAGGACCTTTTCGATAATAGTCCACCCCATTAAGACCCTTTTTGATATCGAATTTATTATTTAACGTCGGGACGGCGCGTACGCCATTCCCGGCTACCAAAAATTACACGCACGAGTTATTCACATTAGGAATAATCGCGGAGGTCAACTCAGCCGAAAGTGCAATGGCCAAGCCTCACTCCGGGGGAACCGCCTTCATGATCACGGTAATCCCTACGCCAGGTAAGTATGCTTTGCTCAGCCATCGATGAACCACTTAGGCAGCATGTATCGGTAAGTGAATGAGAATTCATTTATATGATAAAGGATATTGCAGTGCCCAATATACAATGAAAGAACACATTCGAAAGAAAGGCATATGAACTGAAGTGAAAAATGGATGTTGTTTAATACAGGGTTAAATTGTGTGTTGTGAGGTTAGGTAGAAAAAATACTCAAACCACCACTATAGAGTTGAATGCAATTGCCTGAATGAGTGTGTATCGAAGGGAAATGCATTGTACTTTCTTTGTTTGCTTTCTAAACATTCAACACATTGTGTATCCGTAACTAGTGGTGGTACTTAAACCAACTAAAAAGGAGGAAGTCTTTAATGAAGTTCGAGTTTTTATCCCTTGAGATTTTTATTTGGAAATTAGTCTTCCAGTGTTTTGTCTGCATCGAATATTTTAGTTTTCATATGAAATATTTCTCATTCACATCATAACGTCTGTCGAAGAAGTAGTTAACCAATGGCTGAGCAAAGCATACTTACCTGGCG
>NW_026878508.1:0-23867 GCF_032173495.1 Musca vetustissima | reverse complement strand
TAGAAATATGTCGATTTCTAATAGATTCTCGATCGTTAAGCGGCATCGCCTATGTGTCAATTGTTTGCGAAAGGGGCACGAGGTTAAAACATGTCGAAGTAAGCATCGGTGTTCTCAATGTAGCAGAACACATCACACTTTGTTGCACCGAAACGATTCATCACCAAATAAGTCAAATACTACGGTTTGTTCGGTAAACCGGAGCCCCAATAATTCACCAACTCCCGCACCTGTAAATCCTACTGTCGCATCCACCACATCTCTTGTTTCTCGGCAGGTCTTTCACACTTCCCAAAATAAATCGGTATTACTGGGTACCGCTACAGTAAATATTCTCCATGATGGTGTTTCTTATCCTGCTAGGGCTTTAATAGACCCCGCGTCAGAGTCTTCATTTTTGTCTGAGCGGCTTCAAAAACGTTTGAAACTCCCTGTCTCTACAACTAATGTTAGTATTTCGGGAGTGAATTGTGCAATTTCGGCCAATTCTCGTAAAGTTTGTTCTTTGAAAATTGGGAGTCCTTGTGATCCTACAGTAATGCTAGAAACTAGCGCATTGGTTTTGCCGTCAATTTCGGGTAATCTTCCCTCATTTACAGTTACGTCTGATTTAAGAGCCCAAATGCCAAGTATTCGTCTGGCAGATGCTAATTTGTTTGATTCACGTCCCGTGGATCTTCTTTTAGGTGCAGATTTGTACCCAAAAATATTGTTAGATGGTTGTCGTACTATTGTTGCTGGAAGTTTGTTAGCTCAAAATTCAGTTTTTGGCTGGCTGGTTACTGGACCCATCCCCTCGTCAATGATCCGTACCTTTTCCACTACTATTCGCAGGCAAAATTATAATACACAAACTAGGTCTAAATCAAATAGGCTGGGGCGATCCTCTTGTGGAAGCCAGGTTCGTCGAATGGCTTAAATTTGTGGACACATCTCCCCAAGAAAATGCAATTCAAATTTGTCGTTGTGTTCGGTACACTTCTCAATGTTCGGCGGAATTGCATGTAATTTATAATGCCTCAGTTATGGCATACCCCGGGGTAGTATATAGTCGAATTGAAGTCCTAGTTCAAAATGTGTTCGTGCATTTAGTAACTAGTAATACAAAAGTAGCTCCTATTAAATCATTTTTACTACCTCGTTTGGAACTTTGCGGAGCAGTTTTAGCCTACTAACTTTTGAAAGTTATTACAAAAGAGATCGTTGTAGAATTTCGTCAGGTTTATTGTTGCACGGATTCTACGATTGTTTTGTCGTGGCTTCGGAAAACACCTTCTACTTGGACAACATTCGTCGCCAATAGTTTGTAGTATCCAACTGGTCTTGTTAATCCTGCAATTCTCTATATCGCCTTGATTTAGTTCCCTTTGGTGGCATGGGCCGGAGTGGCTCAGTCAAGATAAATCGAGTTGGTGCATTTTCTCCACTTGAAACTATTGAAATGCGCTCGGACGTCAACTTTTGTAGATATTTTGATAAATATTCCTCCTTTGTAAAGGGCATTCGTGCAGTTGCATATATGTTTAGGTTCCTTCGTCAAACTTGTAGTCGATACCGAGGTAAATATTGTTATCCCGATAAAAGAATTACGACGTCGGAATTTGAGGAGGTTCGACTTCTCCTAATAACCCTCACTCAAAAGGTACATTTTGTAAAGGAATATAAAGATTTGTTGGATAAGAAATTATTATCAACCTCGAGCAGTCTTGTTCCTTTAAATCCAATTTTAGATGACAATGGTGTCATGCGAATGAATGGTCGTTTGGCACGTTCGCCAACTCTTTCTCCATCGGAACGGTGTCCAATTATTCTCCCTTATAAAAGTAGGTTCGCTAGACTTTTGGTGGAATACGTTCATATAAAGTGTGTTCACGGTGGAATACAGTTAATGCTACGCACTTTACGAATGGAATATTGGATTCCAAGAGTAAAAAATTTGATCCGATCAGTCATTCGGAATTGTAAAGTCTGTTTATTAGATAAAAAGAAACATTGTAGCCAAATTATGGCAGCGCTACCACCGGAAAGAACAATGATTGATAGGGCGTTCACTAATACCGGTATTGACTTTGCCGGTCCTTTTGATGTGAAATCGTACAGTGGTCGAGCTTGTAAAATTACCAAAGGATATGTTTGTGTGTTCATTTGTTTTTCGACTAAGGCTATTCACTTGGAAGCCGTATCTGATTTGTCAACTGCTAACTTCATGGCCGCATTACATCGATTTATTGCTCGTCGAGGTTGTCCACGTACGATATTTTCTGATAATGGTACAAATTTTGTTGGCGCTTCACGTGAAATTAGGCGGAACTTCATTCAATTCATTCGCGAAAGTTCCGAATCGATTTCAGATACCCTTATTCAGCAGGGTCTAGAATGGAAATTTATTCCAGCGGGTGCACCACATATGGGTGGACTCTGGGAAGCTGGAGTTAAAAGTTTCAAACATCATCTTCGAAAATATAGTCGAAATCTTCGTTTCACATTTGAAGAGTTAGCCACGGT
Source organism: Musca vetustissima (assembly GCF_032173495.1). Taxonomy (NCBI): domain Eukaryota; kingdom Metazoa; phylum Arthropoda; class Insecta; order Diptera; family Muscidae; genus Musca; species Musca vetustissima. Next base: position 21,362 of record NW_026878508.1, on the reverse strand, counting down.
CTTATCCCGAATAGAAGCTTGTCTTAACTCACGTCCTCTTTGCCCAATGTCGGATAGTCCAGGAGAAGTTGTAGCTTTAACACCCGGCCATTTTTTGATAGGAGCCCCTTTATTAGCTCCGCCTGAGCCTGTTATAACTGAGCAACCGATGTCGCTGGTGAATCGGTTTAGAAAAGTCCAGGCACTTGCTCATCAATTTTGCATCAGATGGAAAGATGAATACCTTAAAAATTTGCATATGCGGTATAAGTGGAAATTTCCGCAAAGAGATATTGTAAATGGCGATTTAGTCGTGGTTCGGCACGAGAATCTCCCTCCGACCTCGTGGAAGTTAGGTCGTGTAGAAAATGTTTACCCGGGTGTAGATGGACACGTTCGAGTGGTAGATATTCGTACGGCAAACGGCGTTGTAAAGCGGCCTATATCCAAGTTGGTCATTCTGACCGACCAATCGTCGAATGATGAAAATCATTAAAATATTTTTCTTCCCTCTTAGTACCATGGACGCTTCAAATATGTACGCAATCGATCTTATCGCTCAAATCGACAACGTACTAGAGAGGGCCGATGTACCAAAGAAGCGTACCACTTCGGAAGTTTTGGATGAGTTGGTTCGTCCAATAGCAGCGGTGAAAATAACCGAGTCGGAAACCGAATCCGTAACTGCGGGTTCCAGCATACCCCCAATCACCATCGATACATTATCCGAATCCGTAACTGCGGGTTCGAATCGTGTGCAACCACCGGAATCCGTAACTGCGGGTTCTTCGGCACCAATCGCGGAAAACTCAAAACCCAGATCTGATCCCATAACTGTGGGTGACACGGTCGTGGTTCCACCATCGGAGTCCGTATCTGCGGGCTCCTCGAATTTAAATAGAAATTGTCGCGTTTGCAATCGCCGGCACTCGATTGGTACGTGCCGCGATTTTCTTGCGATGTCTGTCGAAGCGCGCATACACATCATAACTGTCAACCGGGACTGTACACGCTGCCTAGCCAAATGGCATCAAGCCAAAGAATGCCACAGTCAAAAAACGTGTGTCAAATGCGGAGGAAGGCACAACACACTTTTGCATTTGGAGTCTGTGGATAAGGGAACGTTACTAAAATGTCCGTCCGTTCTCGTCAAAACATAAGGTCTCGTCCGTATCCCAGTCCTATGTCAGGTCCGAGATTGAGATCCGATTCAACATCGTCCGTAGATAATCGCCATGTTGCCAATTTTGTTGGTAATTCTCTCGGGTCATTACCCTTGCAACAGGTATCGACAATATCCCCCATTCTTATCGTAAGACTTCAGCATGTCGGACCCTCGATTCCAATTCGTGCAGTATTGGATCCTTGTGGTAGGCAAAGCCTAATATGTGCCTCAATGGTGTCTGACCTGAGGCTTCCCACATCCAATTTAGATGGGATCCGGTTCTGTCGCATTTCGGTGACATCAACCCACGACCCATCTCAAACCCTCTCGGTCATGGCTCGGGTAACAGATTTACGACATGTCGTTACCCCGTTGGAAGCCATCCCTGAACGGACAAAAGAGTCGTTCCTTGGGCTACCGCTGGCAGATCCATGCTTTTTTAGGCCAGGCCGCGTGGCTTTAGTGTTTGGTCCTGAAATTTATGCCAAAATCGTTACCAATCGGGTGCAAGCGATGCCGGGGCTTCCTGTAGCCCACTATACTATGTTTGGTTGGGTGCTCTCTGGAGTATGCCACACCTAGTTCTTAGATATTAAATGCTCGTATTTAATTGGAAAAAAATAAATGAAATTATTATGAATTGCTCACAAAACTGCACTGTCCTACTCTATCTTATTTGTACTTATAAATTAAGTTATATATATTGTATAATTTGGAGTGTTACAACATTAATAATGTTGCAAGGGGGTCGCCAATGTTTAATTTAGAAAATCTATTGATTTCATTCTCTTGGGCGTTTACACTTTTATTGTGTTTCAAAACGCATTGAATTCCATATTCGTTACAATCTTCATACTCCGTAATATTACAACATTGAAATGTCAAATGACAGATTCTAACGAGTATGGAATTAGCGCCGACGCCACCTTCCATTATTATTGTTGACTCTCAAACACTCTCTTTTCGTTGGCCTACCAAACAACAGGTAATCTGTCACTCTATTTTTCCACTCTTCTATTTTTTATCAATAAAGCAACTGCCTTTATTTTAATTTAAATCTAAAAACGTTCGTGTTTTTATTTCTTCTATTTTGCACGCAATTTCGGCGCAAAAAAACTATAGAAAGTACATTTGGGGTCGATTAAAAATAATTTAAAATATAATGTTTGTAGATGATTGATAGACAAAAAAACTATAGAAAGTACATTTGGGGTCGATTCGGCATTTTAAAGAGGGGTTTATCCGTTCAAATGCAGGAAGTGCTTTATTATTGCCTTTAAATGTTTTCGGAGATGACTTTAAAAATAATCCTTTAATATGGTTCGAAATTATATATTTAAGACCAAACGTGCTTCTATTGACGAAAATACGAAAAATAAAAGCCATAACTTATGAGTTTTTGTGGGCAAAATATCAATTCTCAAAAGGAGATGGAAATTTGAGTGTATTTCATTTTTTTTTTATTTTATTTATATCTCCTAAAAAGTATACCGCCTCCTCCTTCTAATCATTTCTTTACATGTGCTTTATATCAATTTGGTTCGATAATTTGTATGTGAACCATCTGATCCCTACAACCGCCGTTCTAAGTATGTAATATTAAGAAAATGTGTCCACATTCTCGTTATGTACACCTTTTTCACACCACAACACGTATTTCATTACAAATGTGCGATCATAAATTAAAAAAGCAAACGGGGGATTATTGGCTTCTTGTCTATTAGGGATGCCAGTTGAAATTTATTTGTAGAACATTATCTTAAAAAATATAATTTCAACAGCAATAGCTGTTTATATTGTATTTTTTCCAAGGCTTGTCCAGTTGTTCAAAACTGTTTTCCAAATTTTCACTTTCAGACGAGACTACATTATTATTTACAAATTTCTAGATCGAAATCCCTACTACCATTTTTACGCACAAAGCAATACGGTGTATAAGGATGTTCTTTGTTTGCCCACATTCACCATAAATACTGAAAAATTGTCACGTGTTATGAGTAAGGAGTATTTTGAGTCCTAGAAACTCATATGGAGTTTACATGTTTGAATAGTCCTTTAAATGTACACATCCACATACATTCTATAGCATTTTTTATTTTACAAATAATTGTAATATATTGTAACCTCAATTGGTTCTGGTATGGAGAAGAACAATTCCTAGCACAATTTTGAATCTACATGTGTTTGTGTTTTTCTTTTTTCATGAATAAAATAAACAATGTTATATAGATACATTTTTGTTGAAATCTTTGTGATGTATACATTCCAGTATTTTAAATATTTATCAATTTTAATCTGAAATGATAAATAAGAATAATGCTTTGTTATTTCTTTCAACAAAAAAGCAAGAAGTCAAATATATTTATTTAAAGAACGTTATGTTTAACAATGTCTTATAAATATAATAAAGAAAAATGTTTTTCATATAAAATATTTATTTATGTATATATAATTTTGTTATAGTTCTTTTTTTAAGAAATTTGTTAGATGGATGCTAGAGCTTAGTAACTGTTTACCGCAAAAGGAGAAAAAACTATATTTTCAAATTTGTAAACATTGGTTCTGTTTTTGATATAATCAACATAAAAATTTTATTAATTTTTAAAGTAATTTGAATATATTGACAGGAGAAATATTAACAAGTCTAACGGATTAAAAAAAAGTTAGAACAAACATAGGTTGAAAATCTTCTAAAAGTGATTGCTTAGCAGAACAAATGTTTTGGGTCAAGTTTCAATATATTTTTCAGTATATAAGGGCTGGTATATATTTATTGCCTAATAATGATTATGGTAATATTTCTTACTGTACTTCATCAAAATATTTACCAGCATGATTAAAACACTCTTACATACTCTCAAACGAATTGTAGAATCACATATTCCACACCGATGGAGACACGTCCAAAATATCGTTTTTTAACGCTTCAACTCATTTCTTCCTTGATGTGCGGGAGTACATAGTAATTGGGTGTCGAATTGATATCATCCAACGTACAGGTGGATGACATAGACTCGAAGTTTTGGTGCTGTTTGAGCATATGTTTGAATTTTCGCAATACATGGTACACAATGACCCTGTGACACCAAATCGAGTTCATGTGGTGTGGGGTGGAAAATTCGTATTGAGAAAGATCGACATAGATCAAAGTTCGGAGTTATTACGTGATAATTGTTTGATCCCGACCCTATTATACATGAACGTATAGCTTCATATCTTGATTTGTAGCTATTGATCTTTATAATAAAGGAATTATACTGGATATAATGAAATGCATAGATAAAGGGTTTTGTGAACATTTCACGGTTAAAGTTGAGAAAATACCATTAAAACGTTAAAATATCGATTTCTCGTCTTTGAGAACTTAACCTAAAATCTTGTGGGAAACATTTTTGTAGATTATTGCGTGGATGAAAAATCTAATCTTGCAATAATTGCTATCCGATTCAATAAAATAAGCACGAAAAAACACATAAGCTATCGAGATAGAAGGACGATATGTTCTACAAAAAATCCTCATTGAATTTTACTGAAAAAATGAAAGCTCAGAAAAATCATCCATTGGACAAAGTACGATTCATCTTCTTTATTAATTTTTCAAACTCTCAGAATTATCGATCCTCCCTAGTCCAGCGCAACAATCGCTACACTTCCACGAAAAACTTTCGTTTGGTTCGTTATTGAAGTCACATACAGTCGAATATATATAATTGTTTCGGCTTAATAGGTAAAGGTCCAAAATTCTTCTCCTACACCAGGCTTATAAATCGCAGTTTGTCTAAATTTCTTTACAGCAATCGACACGAACCTTTTTTTAAAGATTGTCAAATTGTGCGGAATCTGACTAATTAAGTTCGGCCGGGCCAAACTTTTTATAACCTCTACCATATGTATTCTGACAGAAATTTGAAAGGAACTTTCCTACACCACATTGAACTATACAACAACAACTCCGATGCAATGAAAAACCAGTGAGCGGAGCAGTATAGTTGGACGGAGCCGACCATATATTACCCTACACAACTACCACCGAACTCTAATTTTCTGCAGATCTGAATTCCAAGCCTGGGAGATACTTCGCGACAATTGCCCCCTCTTAATCGATTAGAAGTCACCCTGGCATATTTTCGAAACAAGTTTTTCTCGGAGTAAACATTTACGGCTTAGGATTCATTATTTTTTTATTTTACATACAAAAGTCTTGGTTCATTTTATCCTAAAGAAATTGTTGGCCAGATTCTTTCCCCGTGTAGAATTTGTGATATTTGGCTTACAATAGATGCCTCTAGAGCGGCAAGGATACCATACAATAATAAGGATTTTGGCCATTTCCATTTCTTAAATATCATCTGATCATCACCCAAATTTGTAGGTGTCTTCCTTGAGCATACTTAAACTTCATTTAAACTTCATAGCTATTCGCGCGCAGTTTTCGCATTCTAGTGTGGTAATGGTAATACTACCCAAACCAAAATAGGTAAACACCACATCAGAGTACTTACAGCAATATTATCGGTGTCAATTTAAGGGTCAACCACTCCTCTTGGATATGTCATTTAGAACAGAATATATACGCCATAGAATATACATTTTGTAGTTTTTCACATTAACGTCTGGATCCATGTTTATTTCATGTGTAAACCCTTTTGTCCGTGTAAAATTTCATGATGTTCGGGGTATTAAAGCCACACAAAGCTTTAATAATTAATTAATTAATGAAGTCAACATATCACAACAAATACTAAAGTTCAGCAACATTTAATGACAATCTGTCCTAAAATCGAAAAATGCGGATATATATTGATGTATTTTAGTGGGGTGGATCACCTACCTGTCTATGCCTGGACCATTTTCAAAATTCAAATTGTGCAAAATTTTAGCTTTTGTATCCCGATTTTTTCGAAATTTAAAGTGATTACAACAGACAACAGGAAGCTAAACTATTGTAATATAGAAAATGTTATACCCTACTCTGAAAAAGTAGACCTATATTGATAATTTTTGCTACACATAGAGAAACCTAAATATCCAATTAGATGTAAATAGTTTGAAAAACGAAATATAAAAATTCAGAACTTGCTGCAAAATTTTAGCCTTGTCTCTCGGTGCTTAACATGTTAGCATTGCGGACATTGCTAAATCGTCCTAGAATGTTATCGTTTTATCTAGGATGGGACATAAGTATTTCAATGCGTTACAAATTTAATATAGAGTCAAAAAGGCGCCCTCGCTTCCACCTGATGCTTCAACCGTTAATCGGCTACGAACTTACTTTGGAAATTACAATTTGAACTTATAAATTGGTTTTCTTAAATAAGCAAAGGTAGGAAATTAAAAAAAAAACCACATGTTTACGCCCCCTTTAAATAAAATCCCTTTGTCCGAACATAGTTCCAAATGTTGGATGGGTCGGACTGTAACATTTGCTTACCGCTACATGTTGTTATATGACTTGCAAAATTCTCTTGATCGATTTACCTTGATATTGACCTACATATGCTACCCATAGCTTACATTTCCCCACACAAAAAACCCTTTTCATACAAATGAAAACAATAAAATATTTCCATTGTAATGAATAACCGCCAATACCTCAACACAGGATAAAATAAAATATACATATGGAACATTTTTATTATTTACAAGTTTAATCTAAGGTCCTTTTACCATCCAACATTCCGCAATGTAGACAGTTTTTCTTGTTTTGTAATTAAAGCGAAATATAGTACTTCTAGCCATTGAGGCGTGAATGCGTTTGATAGAGTGTTTTGCATATCTCGTTTCCCCCCATTTTTTATAAACATTGTATTTCTCTTGTTATATTTTTTGCATTCTTTGTAGTTGTTTGTTATTATTATACCCTTATGATTAAAAAAATGCAAAGAAAAAAGCGGCAATATATAACTGTAAAATAAAAAATACTAGATTGCTGCTTTTGTGCACGATAGTGAGAGAATGGAGCGAATACATGGGAAGGACGAGCGAAATTCTATGAACAAAACATCCATCAGTCATATATTCGTCATGGTCGTTTTCATAACATAAACAAAGAATAAATCTGTTCATAACACAAAAAATATACCATGAATTGAAGCTTTGAATACATCTATTATTTGCTTAGCATTATGCTGTTATTTTTTTCTGTTTTAAAAATTGTAACAGAATAACAATAAATTATTGACTTTGAATTTTTTGCCATGTATTGATTGTGAAAATCTCTGGAGAATTTTAAAATATTACAATGATAGAGATAATAATACATAAAAAACAAACAAATTTGTAATCAGTATAAACAATAGGGGAAAATAATTACTTTTTAGTGTAAATAATGTTCAGCTGTGACGTTACATGGGAGCTTTACCAAGGAGTAAGAGGAATGGAGACAGATGTTTTCAAAAATAAATTCTAGAGAGTCTAATAAAAAATTGTGACAGCATGGCCAAATGTCCCGAGAAAATGTCTGCCCTTTACTTGCTGTTACTTTAACTACATACTGTGTATAAGCAATTCTGGCTGTATATGGGCAACATTGCCAATTTTTAATATTCCATTTTCAAAAAATCAGATTTTTTGTTTTTGTGGCACATCAATGATTTTTGGTACACATATAGATAAAAATGTTCTGACTCCAAACCCGTCTGCGAACAAATTTTTGGTTGATGCGCGCAAAAGTTATCGAGGTTTTAATTTTGGACATAAGAAAAAAATCTTAAAATTACGCTGTTTATTATATTGACCAAAAACATTGATATAGATCCTCCTCCGTAAAATAAGAATATGAATATGTTGTAATAATCGCACATCTTCGCGAAATATGAGAAAAATAAAAAATATAGCAGATTACATCAATATTTTCATTATATTAATGACATACACACACTTAAAAATTAATTTAAAAATATCTACTTAATCTAAACACCATGATGAATCAAATGATATCCAAATCACACAAGTCCGTGTAACGGTTTGTAAATCACAGCGACAACAAAACAAGATATTGAGGAAAAAATATTTGTTTTTGGTTCGAAAAAATAATGTCATCATATTTATTTGTTTTAATTTTATACAAGAAATTTCAGAAAAAAAATGTTGGAGTTATTCTTCTATTTTACCTGAATTTCGCCGAAAAATTTACATATATAAAAATAATCACTTCATGTGTATATACACTTTGCGGATTGTACCAATAACCTTCCGATAAATCTTAGGGTTCTATTAGTAGGAATAAATCTTAAAATAAAACTATATTATGAAATATACATTTTAAATTGCGTCTAAATCTCGTAATTCTCAAAATCATTTGATGCGCATGCGGTTTCCAGGAAATACTGCAGTTTATCTTCCAATCCATATATATTTTGCGAAAATTTCATTTGACGGCTAAGATGTGCCACACGTTGCATTTAAGTACCCAAAAAATCATAAAACGTGAATAATTTCCGAAAACTCCATATGCCATTAACGCGCATCCGATTTCGGTGTGCACCCTAAAAAAATACATCGATCTATACCGATTTCAATGTGGTCCATTAAGAACCATGGATGTGCCAGCTCACACTATTTTTGAGATAAATTGGGTACATCTCTCTTTCGGCTGAAGTTTTTAAAGTTCTCTTTTCGAAAAAGATCAAAATCCGTATGAGGTCATTTATTGAAGCGGAAATGATCCACAGAAAACGCAAATAAATCCGCGATATTTTCAAAAACATTTTTTGTCAAATTACGTGTTTTTGAAAGGCCAGTTCCCGCCGTTCTAGAAGATGGATTTTCACGAAGAAGATTTTATATCATCCGAAACGTAAAAAACCTTTTTGATCGCGGGTACCCATGTCATTCAGTTGACTGATCTAAAAATTTGGCCTGAAAAATAGGTTTTTTAGAAATTTGATCGCACAAAATTTTGACCATCGGATGAGTATTACTCTAAAGCTGTGCATACTACATACACAAAATACATATCAAATTACGCAGATTCGCGACTACAATAATCTTATAATCGATTTTTAGAAATTCCTGTTTGCGTATTTAAGCTAGAAGTAAAATTCGAAAAAACACTCAAAATCGAGCTTCAAAATGTCAGCATCATTTAAAGGTAGATGCAGTTAAAATTATGAAAAATGATACATAAGTGGCGTAGTCCCCATTTTGTTGGCTTCTAGTTTTACTTTGACACGAAGACCCTGAAATGAGTGGCTTAGTCACAAATCGACTTAGAACATAAAAAAAACTGGTTCGCCTCAACCTGTTTTTTACACATTTTTTAAATTAAAGTAGACACAGCTTCCACCAAAATAGTTTGGAGGTCAATATCATGAACAGTTTGCAACAACAGACCAATTAACCCAAAACTATTCACATCTATTCATATACTTAAGTAATTCCCGAGTTATAAAGGGGTGAACCTCCACTTCAGCTATGTTAAAAAATTGGCAATATTGCCCATATATAGTAGTAGTGTTGGTGTTTATCCCAGTGTGTTTTTGTTTTTTTTTTTTTTATAAAATTCTCAATAGTAACATCGTTAAGACGAACATAGAGACAAAAATCGAGATCCAAAGCTTAAGCCTTCACAACAAACAAGGTTTACGCCTGACTATTTTGTAAATAATCAAATATTTTCCTGACTAGTTTGCCTATTTTGAAAATAATCAAATATTTTTCTGACCAGGAAAAAAATCTATGCCGGTTTAGCTATGTCAAAATATCTTTATGTCCGTAATAAAATTTTAACATACATCCTTGAACTCAATATTGCTACTACTCATACGGTTGTTGGTACTGCAAATGGAGTACAGTAAGCCGCATTTAAAACTACTTAATGGTGTTCGAGAATTGTATAAAATAGGATACAGTTTGAAATTAGTCCTTATTTAGTGTTACACAAAAATATCTAGAAAGAGGTTTGGTCTAAGCTAATTTCAGTTTTTTAATCCGTACCCTGGATATTTATTTACCTGGTTATTTATTTTTAAAATTATCATAAAGTTATCTTAGGACATCCGTATTTGAATTTACATTTTGCTGTTTTGCCCTTGGACTCCACTGCCACACACTTTACAACGTAGGCATACACATATTCAGTCCATTGCAAGTCCGGCGACCTAGTAGCGTCATACTCCATTATTGACCCTTTTTTCGAACTAAGTTTATTTGCTGTCGGTATACACCTTTGAGTCTCATAGCCCAACCTAATTGGTAGGAAATATGTCTAATACTTTAAAATACCTAAATTCGGTATTAATTATAAGGGATAAAGCCACAACCTTACCTTTGTACTATGGGTAACAAGTATGATTTTATGGCATAAAGTCAATTTTTTTTGTTTTCATATTTTGAAATGTAACAGATTTCCCAAATGTAGACACCCATATTAGAAAAAAAACTTTTGTGAAACATGTGTTACAGAATATCAATAATATCAGTTTAAATGAAATTTGTTTATTATATAAAAAAGCATTTGCCAAAGTTCGACCGTAAATTAGAGCGATTTAAAACTAAACATTTAAAATGGCTTAGCAAAAGTATAATTATAGTAATGGATGAACAGTATGTTTCCCCAAACAAAATAGGTCGCCCAAAATTAAATTATGAACATGCTGGACCTAGGCTAAAAAGGAAATTAGCCTCCGAAGTTGCTTTACAATATATTTATATACATATCATTGCTGCTACGGTTTCAGCCAAAATATTCAACGACAGAGACATGGCCTTTGTTTTGAATAAAGCAGTCAGTAATGGAAATATATCCGAAGTAAGGAACAAACATTTTGTTATATGCAGTTATATGAAATAGAGTCCCAAATCATATGAAAATTGGTAGGTCATCTTGGGAGAATAAAAAATTATACAAACCAAATTTCACTTCAATAGCTTTAAAATTAGAGTTTATGCCAAAATAAACTTAAAAAAAAACATAGTGCTTTGGTTAAAAATACGCCGGCACGCAATTATATTATTGTATTCTTACTGCATTTCAAAAAGTGCACTTATCTTGTTAAAAGTTCTTAGAAAATCATACACTAAGTGGTTTCAAAATTGTTTATTTTCATTTGTATTGCATATGAAACTTGTCTTCAGTAAAAGCTTGATATGATAGCTAGTGAAATCCTTTGGATTTGAATCTGGAAAAAAAACTGCACCAGCAATAACTTTCAAATAACTTTCTAAACCGTTTGAAATAATTTTAATTTTGTTGATCCCCAAGTAAGTCGGAAAACTTTATGGAATCGAATTTGAAAACAACAAAATTCTCCGCAAATTTACCAGCCACGAAAACAGTTCACGAATATTTGTTGCTGATAGACGCTTAACATATTTGTGTGCGATGTCATTGCTACCAGAAACAAACTTTCATTCCCAACCAACTGTTTAGTTTTGCTGTTGCATTGCAACCAGGGTTGTATGCGTGTGTGTGCGCGCTTTCATTGCATAAAGTTAACGATCTTTAACAGGAATACTTTGGCAGAACATTTTATTTTCACAGAAAATTGTATCTACAAAATGAAAGCATGTTGAAAAATGAAATGAAAGTCAATAAAATACTAGAAAAAATTGTAATGCATACTTAGTATTTCAACTATGGAATATTTGCAAAAGTTTTTTGTTTTTTTTTTAATTTGTATGAAATTTCGTTAAAACCATATTATAACGTAAATAAATTTTGTAAGAAGAATAAAAAATGTGTTTGGACATATAATACAACAAATAAGGCATATTTTCATCACTTGAAAAATGGGCCCCACAAGGTCGTCTAACGCATATCTCCCAATAGGTCTGCGGTATTAAAAGTCAACTCTTTCCGACATACAAATTTTATTTTCAAATATACCGCCAACACTACTGAAGTTGTAGACGCATGCACGGTTAAACAGTTTGGTTTGTTGCTGTATACTAGCAACACCAACAAAGTAGTTGTGTGTATTTGTCGCGATGTGACAACACACAACAGTGGGAAAGGTATGGTATTGTTTGTGAATGCCTTGTTAACCTCGAAGTGAGGCACCAGAGAAATTTTCATGCAGTTTATTTCGTTGGTCAGCTAAGTACTTCGCTATGTTACAAGAGACATTTGGGTATGAACGGTTTTTTGTATATATGCAATAGCTTCTGGGGAGAATATCCCAACAAAAAACTACGGGAACTGATGAGGATCAGTGGCGTGATCCGAAACGACAGTCTTCCCTGCCTTGCCCTCGGCGAACAATGCAATACATTCTCCCCAAATAAATAATAGTATATATGTATATATATATGGGCAATATTGCCAATTTTTTAACATAGCTGAAGCGGAGGTTCACCCCTTTATAATTCGGGAACTACTTAAGTATATGAAAAAAAGTGAATAGTTTATTTTGGTGGAAGCTGTGTCTACTTTAATGTAAAAATGTGGAAAAACAGGTTGAGGCGAACAAGTTTTTTTATGTTCTCTATCGATTTGTGACTAGACCACTCATTGCACGGTCTTCGTGTCAAAATAAAACTAGAAGCCAACAAAATGGGGACTACGCCCCTTATGTATCATTTTTCAACATTTTAACTGCATCTATCTGTAAATGATGCTGACATTTTGAAGCTCGATTTTGAGTGTTTTTTTTAATTTAAATTCCAGCTTTAATATGCAAACAGGAATTTATAAAAATCGATAATAAGATTATTGTAGTCGCGAAGCTGCGTAATTTGATAGGTATTTTGTGTGTGTAGTATGCACAGCTTCAGAGTAATACTCATCCCAAGGTGCGAATGTTGTGCGATCAAATTTCTAAAAAACCTATTTTTCGGGCCAAATTTTTAGATCTGTCAACTGAATGATATGGGTACCCGCGATCAATAAGGTTTTTTACGTTTCGGATGATATAAAATCTCCTTCGTGAAAATCCATCTTCCAAAAACACGAAATTTGGCAAAAAAATGTTTTTGAAAATATCGCGGATTTACTTGCGTTTTCTGTGAATCATTTCCGCTTCAATAAATCACCTCATACGGATTTTTATCTTTTTCGAAAAGAAAACTTTAAAAACTTCAGCCGAAAGAGAGATGTACGCAATTTATCTCAAAAATAGTGTGAGCTGGCACATCCATGGTTCTTAATGGACCACATTGAAATCGGTATAGATCGATGTATTTTTTTAGGGTGCACACCGAAATCGGATGCGCGTTAATGGCATGTGGAGTTTTCGGAAATTATTCGCGTTTTACGATTTTTTGGGTACTTCAATGTGACGTGCGGCACATCTTAGCCGTCAAATGAAATTTCGCAAAATATATATGGATTGGAAGATAAACTTCAGTACTTCCTGGAAACCGCATGCGCATCAAATGATTTTGAGAATTACGCGATTTACACGCAATTTAAAATGTATATTTCATAATATTATTTTATTTTAAAATTTATTCCTATTTATAGAATTCTAAGATTTATCGGAAGGGTCTTGATATAATCCGCAAGGCGTATACTTATACACAAAAAGTGATTATTATATTATTATATATGTAAATTTTTCGGCGAAATTCGGGTAAAATAGCAGAACAACCCCAACATTTTTTTCTGAAATTTCTTGTATACAATTAAAAAAATAAATATGATGACATTATTTTTTCGAACCAAAAACAAATATGTTTCCTCAATATCTTGTTTTGTTGTCGCTGAGGTTTACAAACCGCTACACGGACTTGTGTGATTTTGATATCATTTGACTCATCATGGTGTTTAGATTATGTAGATATTGTTAAATTAATTTTTAGGTGTGTGTATGTCATTAATACAATGAAAATATTGATGTAATCTGCTATATTTTTTTATTTTTCTCATATTTCGCGAATATGTGCAACTTTTTCGCGATTATTTTAATATATTCATATTCTTATTTTACGGAGGAAGATATATATCAACGTTTCTGGTCATTATAATAAACGGCGTAATTTTAAGATTTTTTTTATGCCCAAAATTAAAACCTCTATAACTTTTGCGTGCATCAACCAAAAATTTGATCGCGAAAGGTTTCGGAGTCAGAAAACTTTTCTCTATATGTGTACCAAAAATCAAAAACAAAAAAGCTGATTTTTTGAAAATGGAATATTAAAAAATTTGCAATATTGCCCATATATATATATATATATATATATCTCCTAGGATTTTCACGAAACTATTTCGCGCAAATCGAAAGAAATATAGAGGCTTTGGTGTACAATTAAAAATATATATGGGGCTAAATCTAAATCTGAACCGATGCCAAATTTCGTGCAAAATAGGGACTTAACAAAAATTTAGAACAATTAGAAAAAATATGTATGGGAGTGATATCTAAATCAGAACCAATTTTCACGAAACTTAGCAAAGGTCATTTTGGACTTAATTCAGTACGCTATGCCAAATTCCGTGCAAATCGAAAGATATATAGGGACTTTGGTACACCATTTACATTAAAACGGACGAAAATATATATGGGAGCTAAATCTAAATCTGAACTGATTTTTCCAAATTTCAATTGGGTTTGTCCTTGGGCCAAATAGATAAGCTGTGCCAAATTTCATCCGATTCGGATCATAAATTCGACATGCCCTTTGTTTACAATTTAACATGGACAGACAGACGGACATGCATGAATCGACTCAGAAAGTGATTCTATACACATTCTCAAAAGGAACCATGTGTGTATCTCGTTTCGTTTGGCCTGTTACAAACATATGCACAAAGCCATAATACCCTGTACCAGGAGTGTATAAAAATGTTTATTTATTATTAAATTTGTAACTCTTCAATATCTAAGATAAAAATTTTCGACTTGTGTCTTGAATCACCGCCCTGCTCATAATTACACCTTCTACAGGATAGGCGTTCTTATCTAACAAAACCGGTTAATATGAATCTACAAAGCTCTAAGTATACTTCTTTCATTATAATATTGTAATTTGTTTTACATCGGTTAAAGGTCCCATACGGATGTCCTGAGGTCCGGATGACCATGCGATAAAATTTTCTTTCATATATAGGATAACCGGAAGTCGAGAGGTCTTTCAAGACCTCTTTGAAGTAGACGTCGTCGCCGTGTTTCTCAAATACTAGAGGGCAGCTATATATGCTTTAGAAATCAGAATATGGCAGTTATGTTCTTATAAATTTTATTTTGTTTCATATGAACAGATAAATTCAATAATAATTTAGTATAATTTGTATAAGAACGTTATCCCATTTCTTGCCATTACATAAATTATTTTATTGTTTTCTACGAGATCAATACCTCTCTGGATTATTTCTGATCCCAAAAAAACGTAATATAATTTCCATCTGGCAGAGTAGCGCATAAAAATTAATTCACATTATAAAAAATGGTTTATTTCATATCTCCTGCACATTTAAGTGCATTTAATTTATGACAAGAAATTATTATGAATGTAAAATATTACTTTGCCATATATCTTGAGATATTCAAGAGATCAATTTGGTTGCTGTTTTCTCCAACAGGATGGCACATTCATTTTATTACATTACAAACAATATTATATGGAAATGGGTGTATGTGAGTCTCTTTATTATCCTCTTGAAAGAAAATGAGTATTCCCTGTAAAATGTGAGATGGACGTACATTTGTATGTATGTATTCATATTATTAACACACTTATACGCTCTGAGCTTATGCAAAATCTTATGAACGTTTTTTTCTTCTTAAGGAAAAATTACGCACACACACACACACATACGATACCTACATACATAAGCAATTTCACGTAATTGCACTTGGGTACCACTTTTCGTATGTGAGTATGTGAAGTGGATACAAATGGTTTTAGGAATACGGAATATCGGATTCTTGTGATGTTAATGTAACACTTGACGCCTTATATTTTACATTACGGAGGTTAAATTATTTATATAATGAAAGGAAGAAGCAAAAAAAAAAAGACACCAGTGTTTCCTTTCATTCACTTAGGCGATAAATAAGATAACATTTGTTAAAATGTATTTTGTATAAATAATCATATGAATTATTTATATATGTAGAGACTCTTCAAAGCGAAAGCGATTTTGGATTTCAAGTATAATAAAGTACAAAATATAAAAAAATGTTATTTTTCGAAAATACAAACAAATGATGTGCGAAACATTAAGAATATTCTAAACGCAAGAGAAACGTCAATTACTTCAGCTGGGCAGAACTTTTTATACCCTCCACCATGAGGTGATGTCTATGCAAAAATCACACTGCAGTAGCCCGGAATGTCACGTTTTCAATTAGAACCAGTAAGGAAAGTCGGACTAGGCCGATTATATGACACCCTTCAACACTTTGGGTATATTCTACATATGTATATTAACAATTTAATGTCAATGCTCCTTCGGGGGAAATTGAACGAATTTAAATATCTGACCTTTATCTATAAGCAGTGTTGCCAATTTAGCACTTTTAGTGCTAGATTTAGCACTTTTTGAACTCGTTTAGCACCAAAAAATTGATCTAGCACCTGACACTTTTTTTAGCATTTTTAATTTCATAGGAATTTTTTTACAAAATTTTGGTTTCAATCCAAAAAATCATGTTTTTCGATTTCATATTGACGCATTGAATTTTCGCTATGTTTCACTCGATTAATTTGATTTTGCAATGCTATCCAGCAAGTGCCGTGCATTCCAAATTTCTTAAAAAATGGTCGGGTACTATGACATTGTCTTTTGGTAAATTGTTTATTTGGGAAAATGAAAATCCAAATTAAGTTGTACATTAAAAATAATGAACATGAATTATGTTGGAACTTTCTGAAAACAGGTTTTTTATTCAGCGGGAATCCCAAATGTCAAATTATAACCACTTTAGATTACCGAAAAGGCGAGCGTGCCCCTTTATATTGGGATTGTGCCAGAATAAGGACCAAAATAGAAAAATTCTGGCAAACATATTTTTTTTTTATTAAAGTCGCTGTTTGGAATGCGATTATAAACCCTTAAAAGTACGCATATGGGACGAAAATTGATAATTGTCTTCACATTTGTACGCAATGTGAAATTACAGATATATACCTTAACCAAATTTGGACATTATTAGTATTTATATTTTAGTAGGAAGATTTCAAAATCCATCAAAACAAAAAAAAATAAAAAAAAATTAGTCAATTCGGTTGCGTGTCCGACGTCCCCAAAATGTCGAATAATGGGGAGGGTACCGCTCTCTGGGGGCAACCCCCAGGGATGGTCCGTGTGACCAATTTTTAGGTTTTCGACTGTCAAAAAGGTGTAAACGTCGAAAACGTCATATACCTGTATAAAATGTAATAAATGTACAAAACGTCATTTATTTCAATATTATCAGTATATACAGTCATTTTCAAGAATATATATTATTTTTACATATATCTTACTATTCCTTACTAGAACTGATGTAAATTTTTAAATTTTTTTGAGAAGAAAATTTTGAAATTTTATATTAATTTGAGTAAAGCATGCGTAATTTCCCAATTGATTAATGGAAATAGCTATTTTGTCAAAAACCAAATGGGTAGGATTCCGACGTTTCTGACGTATGTATTATACGTCGGAAATGTATGTCATTTACGTCACTGTTTCTGACCGGCCATCTCTGGCTACCCCTTATTAATAATTTTTGATAGGGAGATTTTTACTCAACAACATTTAAACAATCCAATTAAAACCAATGCAATTGATGAGGGCTACCCTTAAAAGTGGACCAATATTGATAAGTTCTAGTAAGAAGACTATATATCCAGGTAGAACACAATATACAAATATTTGTGCCTAAAAGCTTAAAAAACAAATATTGGGGTATGGTGTACCTAAAAAGGATTGATATATTCCATTTCCAATATCAAATTTCATAGGAGTAGTACCAACGTATGTGCAAAATTCCAAATTTTGTTCTAGAAATTTTTAGCACTTTTTCCTGGCACTTTTTTAAATTTTTTAGCACTTTCTAGCATTTTTTTTTTCAACAAAATCTAGCATTTTTCCTCAACAAAGTTTTGGCAACACTGTCTATAAGTGAACCGACTAACAACAATCGATACACATGCCTTTCTGCAACCTTAGCTAAATTTCACTTTATTCGGGCAGATTTAGAGTCGTTTGCGTACAATAGGACAAATGTAAGGACATCGATTAATAGCAAACTTGATACACGCTATTTGGTATGCCGCAGTGATTAAAATTTAATCTCAATCAGACACCTGTTGAAAATATGTATGCTAGCTATGTCTGCATATGCACGAATTAAATAAAAAACGCCATTCTAGTCTCAATTTGATTGTTGTACAAAATTGTGGGCCAATCGGACATGCTTTAAGTATTTACTGCCGTATTTACATTAAATCGGACGAAAATATATATGGGAGCTATATTTAAATTTGAACCGATTTTCAAGAAACTTAGCACACACCACTCCAGACTCAATTCAGTAAGCTATGCAAAATTTCGTGCAAATCGGAGGATATACAGGAACTTTAGTAAACCATTTACATAAAATCGGACGAAAATATGTATAGGAGATATACCTAAATTTGAACTGATATTCACGAAACTTAACGGATACCATTTCTGACATAATTCAGTTCGCTATGCCATATTTCGTGCAAATTGAAAGATATATGGGAACTCCGCTACACCATTTACCTTAAATCAGGCGAAGATATATATGAGAGCTATATCTAAATCTGAACCGATTTTCAGGAAACTTTACACACAAATGGCAAATTTCGTGCCAATCGAAAGATATATGGGGACTTTGAAGAAACATTTACAATAAATCGGACGAAAATATAGATCTGAGCTATATCTAAATCTGAACCGAATTTTAGCAAACTTTACACTCTTCATTCTAGACTCAATTCCGTATGTTATGACAATTTTCGTGCAAATCGAAAGATATACAAGGACTTTGGTGCACAATTTACATTAAATCTGACGAAAATATATATGGGACAGGGACGTACGCAGGGGGGGAGCCCGGGGATGAAAATGTATATGGAAGCTATATCTAAATCTGAACCGATTTTCACGAAACTTATCACACATCATTCTAGATTTCATTTATTAAGATATACCAAATATCGTGCAAAATGAAAGATATATAGGGACTTTGGTGCACCATTTACATTAAATCTAACGAAAAGATATATGGGATTTATATCTAAATTTGAACCGATTTTCCCAATTTCAATAGGGCTCGTCCTTGGGTGAAATAAAACACCTGTGCCAAAGTTCATTCAATTCGGATCATAAATGCGTCATATACTTTGTTTGCAATTTAACATGGACAGACAGACGGACGGACATGCATAAATCGACTCAGAAAGTGATTCTATGCATATTCTCAAAAGAAACCATGGGTCTGTCTCGATTCCTTTTGCGTGTTACAAACATATGCACAAAGTCATAATACCCTGTACCACAATGAGATGAAGGGTTTAAAAATACAAAATATCCAACACTGCCGAACATTTTCTCACAGGAATTTGTCATATCCGATATCCCGGAATGTATAAGTACGAGGTGTAATTAACAAAAATATCCGATTATTTATTCATCATCAAATATCTTGCCCCCTTTAAAGTAATCCGCCTCAGATATAATACTCTTAAGAAAACTTTTTTCCAATCCTTGAAAAACTAGGGATCTTACGCGGATACTGTCCGCGGAGTGAAAGCACTTCTGTATTGTTTGTGGTGCATTTACACACTAATTTATTAATATAGAAAGTAATCCTTAAGAACTAAGTTGTACAATATGACTTAACCTATCTTAGACTAATGTGTAAAAGAGAGAGAGAGAGTGCATCTGCCATAACCCATGGAGTGGATACACACAATTCTTTATCTCACATGTGGCAAGCACGCTATACATGCTTATCAGTCTGTAGTGAAGATTACTGCCCGTAATCTCACCCAAACATACCACATGTGGCAAAAGAAAACTCCTATCTTATTTTAGTGTACAAATATTCAACAAGAAAATGCTCTTTTCTCAAGTGGACTGTATACAAAAATAGATCCCTGTTTAACTAAATGTTCTCTCTTCTACACAAGAGACCCACAGCAAGACATTCACTATCTTTATTATTTAAAAACCATGTTCGCTACGTGAACAACTTCTAAAGCGCGATATAGCCAACAGCCTGTTTCGAAATTTTCATTTTTCTCCTCAATCGAAACAAAACGATTTCCCTATCAGAGAGAGGAAGAGGGGGCAAAGTCCGGAAGAACCCGGTATAGATGTATACTAGCCTCCAAAAGCTAGAAATGCAAAATTTGAGCCATTCCCATTGGAAAACGCTGTAAAATCCTCAACATATCAAAAAGTAGGCGGGACATTATTAATGGGCCTATGTCAAAACATACCAGACGGACTGACGAACCAGGCTTAACCGAAAGTGAATTGTATTCTGATCTTGTATATACTTTATGGTATTGAGGTATTGCCAACGGAATGACAAATTCATACGACTACTCCACATCCAAAATTCCCCTTAAGTATAGGGTGCCACATTTCAGCTCCTCAACAGATTACAACCATTTTACCTTGTCTTAATGCCTTTAATGTCTATTAAACCAAAACCATGTTCATCTTCCATCAATTCCCTGTTGCTTCACAGTTTTAAGGTTATGTCTTCTCGACTGGATGGGGTTATTTCCTTTTCGCATATACAAAAATTGTGTGTAACACTTGAAAACGTGCCGCTAGTAAATATGTGCGTGTGTATTGCTTTTTATGACATTCCTTTACATTTATTTGGTCGTATTTAAATATTTGCGCCGTGGGAATACATATTTGTTAAATAACAGCCACCAGTAGAATATTGAGATATAATGTGAGGGAAAAATGGGTTTACAAAAAATGTTCGAATGATATGCAAAAGTTAAAGGCAATTGGGGTCTCCCCTTTTTTAAAAAGTTAAGTCTTTACTTTTTCTGGGAAAAGTTAAAGGCAGTTATGTTTTTTGTTTGATTTTTTCACAGAAGGCAGCTTTGCAATTTTTTCCTTTAATATTCTAAGAATTTTTGGGTTTGGGTGCAAAGGAAATTTTCCCTTACCATTTTCATTGAAGGATGATGATTGGCATTCTTGTTGAAGAACATAGATAAACTCTCACCAGACAAATGTGTGAATGTCAACATTGCATAAAGTGGTTTGAAGGTTTTTTCAGTACGGAGTTTTTCAATGAAAATTTTCCAATGAAATCTTAGAAAGCTTGTTTCGATATTTGACATCTATTAAATG
>NW_026878507.1:0-24252 GCF_032173495.1 Musca vetustissima | reverse complement strand
AAGAGAGACATGCTCTTCTGTGCATGTATGTCTGTTCATGTGTGTGTGTGTAAAAATGTGTGCGTATTTCTTTATTTGACATTTAATCAACACAAGAGTTGCCGTAACAATATCAGACCAATAACAGACAAGTGCTTCAGCTACTGCTGTTGCTCCCTTCATCCTTACAGGTAATTAATTCCAAGCGAGGGAACAATACCGAACAATGGTCATAACGAGAACTCGGGTTGAAGTTTGTTTTTGGGGGATACGTACACTGCCAGTCAAGTGCTTAACAGAGTTCCATTATACGTAGCTAGACATACGCGCACACACACACATAGGTTCTCATACACATGCAGACCTGCCGCTCGTTCTCTCCCATACTTTATTGATAGACAAACAATTAGGAAAATCCCCAAAGAATGTCTAGGCATTAAGAGGTGTTAAATAAAAAGCTCTCTATATAGATGTATGACTTTGAGTACATAAAGTGTGTGTGTCAATATAAGTTAGCATTACATCCTCTATTCAGCTCCTCCGGAATTCTTTAACTTAGTCTCAGGGCAAGTAATTTGATTCTACTGCTACTTGAAATTGAAGAATTCTTGCGAGTGCGAAATGTCTGTGGAATCCTCGAAATTTTATGTGTGTGCGAGCATTATATTTGTGTGAGTGTGTGTAAATTTGTGTTTCATTGTATCTTGCGAATCAAACAGGAAATTTAGTTTTATTGTTAGCATGAAATAAGTTGCATTCAAATTAAATTATGCTTAAGAAAAATATTCTTAAATGGTGTCGCTCTTAAGGAGAGGAGAAAACTCCGAAAAATATATTTAATGAAATCTCCATCTAAGGGTAGGCTCTGAATGAAATATTCAAAAAGGGTAGGCTTCAACAAAATTAAAATTCCAAGTCTAAAGGTAATATCAAAACAAGTGAGCGGAGCAGTAAAGTCGTTCGGACCCGACCTTATGACACCCTACACAACTTCCACGAAAATCTAACTTTCTGTGGTACTACATTCTGAACATGGACAATCTTCGCGATATTTGCAACCTCTTGACGACCTGAGGTCAACAATTATTACTTATATTCAGTACAGCCCTTCAAATTACTTGTCCAAATTTCCTTCACCGTGGATTGTGTTGTAATGTTCGGGTTTCAATTGCGGCCAATAGATCGACTCGATAAAACAGAAAAAAAGTTTTCGGTCCACTTCATCCCAATATTATTATCTGATCTTCACCGAAAATTATAGGCGTTGTCCTTGACCATAACTGGATCCTCATAGACATTTTCAAAGCGATCCGCGCTATATTTCCGCCCTCTAGTGTGGTAATAAGCATCTGTAAATATTTACGTGTAACTCCCACATCCGAGTACATACCACAATATAATTGGTATCAATTTAAAGGTCAACTACTCCTCTTGGATATACTATCAACTTTTTGGGCCTTTATCCTTCAGGTGAAAATATATATGCTATAGAATAAAAATTTTGTCATTTTGACCAAAAAAAAATTCGGGGTCCACTTGACCTAAATATTGACCGATCTTTATTAAAACAGGCATGCTTATTCTTTGGCCCAAATCCCCTAATCCATGTTAAAATTCGCGAAGTTTGGGTCATAATTGGGGCATAATTCCGACAAGAAATAAGTATTTGGTCCATTTCGTCCCCTGAATATTTACCCATCTTTACCAAAAACAAAAGGAAACTTCATTAACCGGAGCCCATCATACATGCAAAATTTCGGGAAGATTGGTCCATAACTGTGGCCTGTATCGTGTTTACAAATTATAATGGACAGACGGATGGACGGACGGACACACATGTCTAGATCGACTCAGCGAGTCGAGATATGACGATCGGTATACTTAAAGGTAGGTCTATGACCAATATTTCGCGGCGTTACAAACTTTTGGGGCTGCACTAAGCTATAATACCCCGACAACATAATTATGTAGGGTATAAAAATTCACGCCTAAGAGTACAATCTGAAAAAAATATACTTAAGAAGAATCCACGACAAAGAGTAAACTAGCACTGAAGAATAAATTTTAGTTAATTTTTTAGAATTAAAAATTATTTTAAGAAACCCTCACATTGGAGGAGTCTTTAAAGTTATTTTAAAAAATCCGCGCCATGAGCTAGGCCTAGAAACATTTATTTTAAAAATTCCTCGCCTATTTGTAGCATAGAAAAATTAATTAAAAAATCCACACCTTCGGCTAGCCTATGAAAGATTAATTTTCAAAAATCCACGCCTTAAATAGTCTTTAAAAAATTAAATACAAAAAAAAGAAGGCGAAAGCTGAAAGTTGTGGTTTTGTTTCCCCATTTACCAAACGGAAAGGGCTGTTGCTGGTTTTGACGCTTCTGTTTGTTGGTGTGGTTTAGAACGAGTGATGGGAAGAGTTATAGAGAGAGGTGAGGAGAACCCAGGAAACGGATGCGGCTCTATGTGGTAAAACATGGCTTGCCTGCAAACCATGGCATTTCCGCTGAAAGTGTTGAATGTTAAAGGGTTTCTGCGGTTAGCTTGCGCTGTTGTTGTATTTGGTTTTCACTGCAGTTGTACAACAAACTATGGAACAAAGGGATCAGGTTACAGCTTTTGTGTTGGTGAGTGTTTTGAAAAAATAGGGATAATAATGGAAAGAAGTGGGATTTGTTAAGTTTACTTAGTTAGTATACAAAACTAGGAGAACAAATTCCTTGAGGCCAAGGATTATGGAAGGGGCATAAGCTATAAAGGAAGACTGGGGAAGGGAAGGACAAGGCTGTTGTATTTGATTCTAAATTAAATGCCCCATTAACTAAACAATTATGGAATATATGGTGAGGTATAGGGCTACCTCACCATATATTCCATAATTGTTTAGCTCTTTACTCTTATTTTCCCTTTTAAATAACAAATTTCAATTGTCTATTGTTTTGATGAATCAAAAAATAATTTTCTTTGAGTTCCACTCCATATCGAAACAGATTTGAAAAATATTTTCCTCAAACAACTTTCGGATAAAAAAATGAAAAAAAAAAAATATATTTAATGGATTGTTCGGACATCACTCGTTTTTTCCTTTCCACACTATTTCAAAATTTTCCGTAAAAATTGTTTTTGTAAACTTTTTGTTCTCAAAGTAATCATATTAATCTATTGAATCTGTCAGGAACTTGTCTTCCGAAAAATAAACTTCAACCACTGTGGAAAAAAAACAACTACAGGAAATCCCTTAATAGAAAGGTTGCAATGCAATTGCAATTTGGAGAAAAAGGGTAAACAATTTGGAAAGAAAAATAATTTGTAGGGACCAACAATGTTTTTTAAATTTTATTTTCAAAGTTTAGAAATAGGTGTGGATTTTATAAAAAATATGTTTAAAGGACCTACAATAGGCATGGAGTTGTTTTAATACAGGGTTGCCCATATTCGACGTACCCATGTTTTTTTTTTTTAAATCAAAGAAAACCAGTAAGGAAAGTAGTAAAGTCGGACGGGGCCGACTATATGATACCCTTCACCACTAGGGGTATATTAAACAGGACTATTAACATGTAATTGGATGAAAAAAAGTAATATTTATCTAAATGTGAATCTACCTAGATCTATCCATAAAGTATGTTAATCGACTTCAAACAAATATAAATAAGTCCGTTGGGCTATGTCTGTACTTCTAGAAAACGCAACTACGTAATTGTATGCTCAATTTTGTGCGTTGTGCACAATTTGATGTCAATCTGACTAACATGAGGAGTCTGATGCCCAATTTACTTGAAATCGGTCGAAAATATATATGGAAGCTCTATCCAAATATTAAGCGATTTCAAACAAACTTGTCACAGGTTAGGTTATACTAATTTCAGAACGTTTTGTTTCTATTGGTTCCTTAGTACGTCAATTACTTAAAATCAATCTATAATAAAAGGGAGCTATATCTAAATCTGGACCGATTTTCACGAAACTTAGCATCATTTTAGGCTCAATTCAGTACGTTATGACAAATTTCGTGCAAATCGAAAGTTATATAGGGACTTTGGGGCACCATTTACATGAAATCGTACGAAACTATATGTGGGAGCTATATCTAAATCTGGGCCGATTTTCTCGAAACTTGGTAGACATCACTCTAGGCTTAATTCAGTACGTTATGCCAAATTTCGTGCAAATCGAAAGTTATATAGGGACTTTGAGGCACCATTTACATGAAATCGGACGAAACTATATATGGGAGCTATATCTAAATCTGGACCGATTTTCTCCAAACTTGGCAGACATCACTCTAGGCTTGATTCAGTACGTTATGCCAAATTTCGTGCAAATCAAAAGATATATACGGACTTTCGGGCACCATTTACATGAAATCGTACGAAACTATATATGGGAGCTAAATCTAAATCTGGACCGATTTTCTCCAAACTTGTTAGACATCATTCTAAGCTCAATTCAGTACGTTATGCCAAATTTCGCGCAAATCGAAAGGTATATAGGGACTTTGGGGCACCTTTTACATGAAATCGGACGAAACTATATATGGGAGCTATATCTAAATCTGGACCGATTTTCTCCAAACTTGGCAGACATCACTCTAGGCTTAATTCAGTACGTTATACCAAATTTCGTGCAAATCAAAAGATATATAGGAACTTTGGGGCACCATATACATGAAATCGGACGAAACTATATATGGGAGCTATATCTAAATCTGGACTGATTTTCACGAAACTTGGCAGACATCATTCTAGACCTAAATGATTAAGCTGTACCAAATTTCGTGCAAATCGAAAGATATATAGGGGCCGTTTACATTAAATCGGTTAAATATATATATGGGAGCTATATCTAAATCTGAACCGATTTTTCCCAATTTCAATAGGGTTCGTCCTTGGGCCGAATAAGTGACCTATACCAAATTTCATTCACATGCATAAATCGACTTAGAAAGTGATTCTATGCATATTCTCAAAAGGAACCATGTGTCTATCTCGTTTCCTTTTGCCTGTTACAAACATATGCACAAAGACATAATACCCTGTACCACAGTGTGGTGAAGGGTATAAAAATACAAATTTGGCGGTTGGTAATGTTAATCATTTAATTTGTTCCAAGTAGACTTGTTTACATCAATTTTTGAATATGATATCTCTCAAACGGCCGCCTCTAGCGTTGATGACGTATTGTGCCCTTTTTGCTGCATTTTTCATCGTTTTTGCCAACATTTCGGCCGGAATGTTGTCACGAATGTTGTCCTTGAGCTATTCTACGGTCCTTGGCTTGTTAACGTAAACCTTTGACTTCAAATATCCCCACAAGAAGAAGTCAGGCGGCGTCAAATCGGGCGAACGCGGTGGCCAGTCCAAATCACCACTTTTCGACATCAAACGGCCCGGAAACAAATTCTTCAGAAAATCGATTGTTATGCGACTTGTGTGCGGTGGAGCGCCGTCTTGTTGAAACCAGAACTGCCTCATATGCTTTCGACGAATAATTGGCATCACCAAATTGTTCATCATGTCGCGATAACGCTCCTGATTGATGGTAACAGCATGGCCATTTTCATTTTGGAAGAAAACGGCCCAATGACCATTTCGGCACTAACGCCGCACCAAACTGTGACTTTTTCGTCATGAAGAGGCACTTCTTGAATCTTCTGAGGCGTAAAAATGGCAATTTTGCTTATTTACGGTCCCAGTCAATGTGAAATGGGCTTCATCGGACATGATAATTTTGTTCCAAAATTGCTCATCATTTTCGGCCATTTCGATGACTCTTTGGGCCCATTCCAATCGACGAGGCTTGTCCGCAGGCAACATTCTTTGCGTCAATTGAATTTTGTACGGGAACAAATGCAAATCAATGCGAATAATCCGTTGTAAAGTGGACCGAGCCATGCCCATTTTATCTATTTCAGAGCGCTCGCGTGGCTTGTATTGTTCATGGTAAAAATCTGCTTGGGCTGACGCTTCAAACGCGGTATGTCATTAAGCGATGTGACATCTCTGTCAAAAGTTATGGCGTTGCCAGGTGGGTCCGTCGAATATGGGCAACCCTGTAATGTTTTAAGGTCCTACAAGAGGCGGGAATTGTTTAAAAATAATTTTTAAAGAACCTAAAATTTTCGTGGATTTTTTAAATTAATTTCCATCACTCTAATATTCAACCCCTTTTGTTCTTTTTCCATATCTTTATTTTTCTGAAGTGTTTGTCTATAGCATTTCGGTTTCTAGACACGGAAAAACTCCAACAGTAAAAGCGGATTTATTGATTAAACTTTGTTCGGTGTTCAATACTTAGTTCTGTTTACCGGCACAAACGACATGAAATACCAGAGAGCACTAGGCACTACTTAAACTACAACAGCAACAAATACTCAATCCGAAAAACGGCCGTAAAGAAGCATTCAACGGCGTATCCAAGACCCTGGAAATGCAATGTAATTTAAGGGAACCCCACCCATTCTCGATTTTAATTTTTCAAGATTTTCAATGGGCTGGTAAATTAATACCAATGCTTCTTAAGGTTTGTAACTTTGCACATATATATTTGAAGATTTAAAAGAGAAGAAAAATAATTTACAAAAAAATTTTGTTATTGTTTTGTTGTTGTTTTTTGTAATTAAAGAAAAGTCCTTATTTTTTATGGCGAGCATGATAACTCCTCACTGGAACATCGGAATCCGAAAATTCCAACGGTGTTTGAAAGAGTACATGTCTGGCTCTCGTATGAACTAGGATTATTGACCTCGCTCTAAAATTAACAAAATGGCGGACCTTTGAAAAAATATTTTTGGAAAATCGTCGATTGGCTTTATCCTAGTTCATACGAGAGCTATACACTCCCAGAGAAACGTTGCAAAATTTGGAAGCGATTGGATTATTAGTTTTTGAGTTATCGTGCCCGCCATTCGCAAAAAAATGTTTAGAGAAAAACGCGTTTAAAGTTGAGAAGCCCTTCAGCCGTCACTTGATGCTGACACAATAAATCGGCTATATCTTCAAGAGTTCTTGAAATTCTCACTTGAAATTTTGTAGAGACATTCTTTAATCAGTGTAGATTTGAATTATATCAACAAAAATTTTGACCCCGAGAATGGGGGGGGGGTCCCCTTAAGTTGCAGAAAAAGAATCGGGCCAACCACAGAAGAGGAAAATTATTGACAACAGATATGAGGCCAAAAGGCAATGATAGCTGGTGTGGAGAAAGGAGGAAAGCAGACCATAAAGTAGAGAGACAGAAAAAAATCATGATAATGTAGTTCATTACTTGTAGACAACTATAAATATTAAATCCGACCATAATGTTCTTTCGTCGTGGCGGAAATGAAAGTGGCAACCCTGGTGTACCGGATGAAGACAAGCGGAAATAAATGAACGAAAAAAGAGAACGAAAAAAGCAACTATACAAGAAATCCACAAGACAGTCAGTTTACCTGTAAGAAACGAAGACTCAATAAATACGAAGAGGACGATGGTGATGATAATGCCCTTCTCTGAAACTGATCTGCCAAGTTGAGGAAAAAAGTACAGTAACGTGATAATGCAATAAATTGAGGTTAGCATGTTAAGGGTAAATAAATTTATTTAACAATTTCTATTGCAATAAATTTCCCAATCTATTCAGATTAGCTTCTATGTACCATGGCGATGTCCTAGTTACATTTGAGGTGGTAAGTAATGGCTTTGCGATTTTGTTTTTGATTCCTTGCAATTGCAGAATGCAGTTCGTTAGAAGAAATTCGTAGCTATTTTCAATTTACAATAAATTAGTAATGGAAATTGTGGTTTGAAAGTGTACAAGAAAGAAAAATTTAAAAGATTGAAGCCTAAAAGTAGGCAAGATATTGGAAATAACAGGTTTTTGCCTGAAAGTATGCATTAATTTGCTGATTATCGTTTCTCTGCAGAAGGTGTGGATTTTTTAAAAGTATTTTTCTAATGCCTACCATAGGACGTGAATCTTTTAAAAATATTACAGGCATGGATTTTTTAAACTGTTTTTCTAAGGCCTACTTACAGGCATGGATTTTTTAGAAGTTATTTTTAAGCCTAACAATAGGCATGATTTTTTTTAAATATTTTTATATGGCCTATTAAATCTTGTTCTAAGGCGTACCAGAAGTCGTAAATTTAAAAAAATAAGACCCACCAGAGGGCGTTGATTTAAAAAAAAAAAATTCTATGTCCCACCAGAAGGCGTAGATTGTTAACAAATTATTTTTTAAGGCCCACCAGAAGGCGTTGATTTTAAAAATATTTTCTATGGTCTGTCGTAAGCCGTAAATGGTTTCAAAATATGTTTCTAAAGCCGTGTTTTTATACCCTTGTAACAGGCAAAAAGAAACGAAATAGACACAAGGTTCCTTTTGAGAATATGCATAGAATCACTTTCTGAGTCGATTTATGCATGTCCGTCAGTCCATCCGGCTGTAGATGTTAAATAGTAAGCAAAGTACAGGTCACATTTATGATCCGATTTGGATGAAATTTGGCACAAGCCACATATTTGGCCCAGGGACGAACCCTATTGAAATTCAAGAAAATCGGTTCAGATTTAGATTTAACTCCCATATACATTTTCGTCCGATTTCATGTAAATGGTGCACCAAAGTCCCTATATAAATTTCGATTTGCACTGAATTTGGCATAAGGTACTAAACTAGGTCCAGAATGATGTGTGCTAAGTTTCGTGAAAATCGGTTCAGATTTAGTGTAAATGGTGCACCCAAGTCCCTATATATCTTTCGATTTTCACGAAATTTTGCATAGTGTATTGTCTTGAGTCTAGATTGACGTGTGTCAAGTATCGAGAAAATTGGGTCAGATTTAGATATAGCTCCCATATATATTTTCGTTCGATTCGATTTCGACACCAAAGACCATATATGTATATATATATATATGGTTTGGCCGACTGACATACAATTTTGTACATTTGTGTCTAGTTTTGTTGACATCGGTTCAGATTTGGATATAGCATAACTTCCATATATATTTTCGACCTATTCATGTTTATTGTATACCAAGTAATCAATGGGTGTCTTATTGTGATTAAGTGCAGCATACCGTATAGGGCGTGTAAGGTTTGCTTTAAATCTATTTACAAAATTTAGAATAGGTTGCAAAATGGCATGTGTCGGGATTGATGTTAGTCGGTTTACTTATAGACAAAGATCACATATTTATGTTCGTTCAATGGCGAGGTCTGTTAGGATACATATGTGGAATATACCCAAAGTGGGTATATCATATAGTCGGCCCAATCCGACTTTACTACTTTCCTTATTGTTTTTTTTTTATTTTCCTGAGGTCTATCCTCAGATGCCACCTTCATATTTCCTTCGTTTTAAATGTACAACACATGTTTGCCATATAACTCAATGTATTATTTGTTGGACCTTTCTACTGACCCTCATAATGGTCAATTATGTTATCTCTGATTTTTTTATTTTGCCATGTCCAACTTCATAACAATTTATTTAATTTGCTTTGTACCCTTCTTTATAGGCAACATATTTGCTGTTCTCTAAATCAACAAACACAAAACTTCGACCTTCGATGGTGATTTTATACGAATGCTCCAATTAACCTGCCAAAGGTGGAATCCTATTGTTTTTGTGTGTGCTCTCCGGCCAAATGACATTCATACATCAATGGCCAAATAAGTGACCAACAATTGTGACCTAATGTGACATATATCAAGGCAAAAGGGGTTTATTTTGTCAATTTATCATGCAGTGGAAAGGGGACATACGTTTGGAAAGGGGGTCTCCGATATGAGATAAACAAAATTTTCAAAATCCACACCTTGGGTAAGCACTGAAAAACTTATTTTAAAAGGACCGTGGCTTAAGATAGGCCCCGAAAAAACAATTTTAAAAATCCACGCCTTAAGATAGGCTCTAAAAATAATTTTACAAAATCTACAACTGAGGATAGCCTTTGAAAAAAAAAAAACAAAACTGATAAAATCTGCACCTTAAGCTAGGCACAGAAAAATTAATTTAACAAAAAAAATCCACGCCTAATTGTAGGCATTGAAAAAGTATACTTTAACAAATCCACGCCTATTTGTAGGCAATGAAAAATAAATTTTGTAAAAACCACACCGTATTAAAGCCTAATTGCATATTTATACCCTACACAACTATGTTGTCAGGGTATTATAGCTTTGTTCAGCCCCAAGAGTTTGTAACGCCGCGAAATATTGGTCCTAGACCCACCATTAACTATACTGATCGTCATATCTCGACTAGCTGAGACGATCTAGACATGTGTGTCTGTCCGTCTGTCCATTATAATTTGTAAACACGATACAGGCCACAGTTATGGACCAATGAAGGATGGGTTCAAGCCAATGAAGACCCCTATTGTATTTGGTAAAGATCGGTTAATATTTAGGGGATGAAATGGACCAAATACAAAATTTTTGTCGGTTTTTCTGTTCGCTCCAGAGGCCGCAATTATGGCCCGAACATCATGAAATTTTACATGGAGTAGGGGATTGGGCCAAAGAATTAGCATGCCTTTTGATAAGGATCGGCCAATATTTAGCGGGTCAAATGGACCCTGACTTTTGTGTGAAAAATTACAAAATTTGTATTCTATGGCGTATATATTTTAACTCCCGACGGAAAAGACCCGAGAATTTGATAGTATATTCAAGAGGAGTGGTTGACCTTTAAATTGATACCAATTATATGGTCGTATGTACTTGGATGTGGGAGTTACACTTAAATATTTACAGGTTCTTACGTATTCAGATATTATTTAGTAACCCATTATCACACTAGAGGGCGGAAATATAGCTCTGATCGCTTTGAAATTTTCCATGAGGATCCATGTATGGTCAAGGACAACGCCTATAATTTTCGCTGATGATCAGATAATAATTTTGGGATGAACTGGACCGAGAACTTAATTTTTTTGTATTATTTCGAGTCGATCTATAGGCCACAATTGAAAGCCTAACATCGCAAGATAACCCACGGTGAAGGGAATTTGGCCAAGAAATTAGAAGGATTGTTCTGAATATTAGTAATATTGGTTGACCTCTAATCGGTCAAGAGTGTGGAAATATATCGAAATATTGCCCATGCTCAGAATATAGAACCACAGAAAGTTAGATTTTCGTGGAAGTTGTGTAGGGTATCATATGGTCGGCCCCGTCCGACTATACTGCTCCGCTCACTGGTTTTAAATTTTCGATAAGTATTTTATATTAAATTGTAGTATTTTGTTTTAACCCAGCAAAAATATGAAAACAAAATAAAAATACAAATTCAACAAGATAATCAAATTTCCAATCCTATTTGAATTCCGAAAAGTCGAACAAATAGACCACCAACCGACAAAAATTTAGCAAATAAATATATTGACTATTCGCCAGTTGGCTAAGTATTTACATTTATTCTCGCACACACACACACACAAGCACAAGGAAAACAACAATAAATAGGATAAATTTAGTATTATTTTATTATAACGACTTATGGGACATTCCATAAAATTAGGGGAATAATTCTACTGGAGCTCATATGTGAATAAAAATATATTCCTTCCTATAAGTATGTAGTTCTATAGAAAATATTTATTTATTTATTTTTTTGCTATATCTATAGAAATTATTTTTTTTTTCAAAAAAATATATTTTTGACTTTTCATCACGTATGGAAACATCCATACACAATTATCCTAAACATGTGTATTTATTTTGTTCGACATGAAAAAATAGCATAGAGATTAAATTAAACTGGCAAAAAGCAACAGCAACTAAATTGATACAAACAACATCAACAATGCCAGCCACAATTTACTCAAACACACGCACAAAGATAGATATACACATATAAACACACACACATATGAGCATAGCAATCGAAAACTTTCGGAAACGAACAAAAACTATGAAAACAACAAAGTTTTTGGAGATTGGAGGGAGAAATGCAAAAAAAAAAAATAAAAATAGAACTACAAAGCAGGCAAATATATTCAACAATGCCTTTTCAAAGTCATAGTGGGATGATATCCGCTGGGAGTGGGGAAAGGGGAATATAAAAAAAAATCAAACTACAATCAAAGTTATTTGCCATCCTCCTACCCGACCCCCACATAACTTTTATTCAAATAAAATGTTACACAGACACAACTAAACAAATGCAATCAATGTTAGAATCACAGACGACATAGACACATCACACAAACACGCAAATACACACACATACGCACCCATGTTCGCATTTTCACCATAAGCCACTTTAACATAAATAACTACGCAACAAACAACTACACTCACAGACACAAAGAGATTTATTGTGGAGCTTTGGCCCCTGCTCCGGCTACCCATATGAATGAATGAAGATATAATCAGTTGACAAACATGTTTGCCATTTTGTGTTGTAACTGTCCATGTTGTTGCTGTTGTTCATACAGATGTGTCAGCTTCCTCCATGCTTAGGTTGTAACATTAATAGCTGGGAAAAGTTTTTTGTTATATAGGCTAAAAATAAGCCAGAATATAGCAAAAATAAATGGATGACAATTTGTATAACACTGTTCAAGGTCACATCTTTTTAGGAACAAAGACTTTCATGAACTAAAAATAAAAAATTCAAAGACTATGGATGATAATGGACGGGCAGAAGTGGATTAAAAAAAAATTGTCCTCAAGCGAGAAATGTTCAAAATTATCCTTTTAAAGACTATCTAGCGAGGATATTTTTAGGAATAAAACTTTAAGGACTATCCTCAGGCGTGTATTTTTTAAAAAAAAGTTAATTTTTCGCAGCCTAACCCAGGGCGAGATTTTTATACCCTTCACCACACTGTGGTACAGGGTATTATGTTTTTGTGCATATGTTTGTAACAGGCAAAAGGGGACGAGATAGACACATGGTTCCTTTTGAGAATATGCATAAAATAATTAGGTCCAGAATGATGTGTGTTAAGTTTCGTGAAAATCGGGTCAGATTTATATATAGCTCCCATATATAGTTTTGTCCGATTTTATGTAAATGGGGCACAAAAGTCCCTATATATTTTTTGATTTGCACGATATGTGACATAGGATACTAAATTGAGTCTAGAATGACGTGTGCCAAATTTCGAGAAAATCGAGTGAGATTTATATATAGATCCCATATATATTTTCGTTCGATTTAAGTTAAATGGTGCACCAAAATCCCTATATATCTTTCGATTTGTATGGAATTTGGCATAGGGTACTGAGTTAGGTCCAGAATGGTGTGCACAAAGTTTCGTAAAAATCGGTTCCGATTTAGATGATGATTGATGTTAGTCAGTTTACTTATAGATAAAGATCGCGTATTTAAGTTTGTTCAATTTCATGGATACATATCGTTAGCTAAAATGCAAAAAGGCGTAACTAACAAAAAATTGAAAAGTGACGTTTTGAATGAATATTGTGAATGTCAATATACTACAGGGTTGCCCACATTCGATGGATCCATCTGGCATCGCAGATTTTTACCATGAACCAATACATGCCACGCGAGCGCTCTGAAATAGTTGAAATTTACATTCAACAGATGAAGTCAATTGTGAAAACTCAACGCGCTTTTAATACATTAAAAAATGTGAGAAGTGCGCCTTCTAAGAACAGCATTAAGCGTTTTTACGAAAATTTTTCGACTGGTAAGGCTCTTTCTAAACCGAAAAGGCCATAGAAAAGTCGACCAAGGCGATCGGCCGAGAATATCGCTGCCGTACGAACCAGTGTTGAGAGGTCCCCAAGAACATCCCAAAAATACCGTTCTCAGCAGTTGGGCATGGCTCGGTCCACTTTACAACGGATTATTCGCATTGATTTGCATTTGTTCCCGTACAAAATTCAATTGACGCAAAGAATGTTGCCTGCGGACAAGCCTCGTCGATTGGAATGGGCCCAAAGAGTCATCGAAATGGCCGATGATGACGAGCAATTTTGGAACAAAATTATCATGTCCGATGAAGCCCATTGCACATTGAATGGGACCTTAAATAAGCAAAATTGCTGTTTTTACGCCACTGAAAATCCTCAGGAGATTCAAGAAGTGCCTCTTCATGACGAAAAAGTCACAGTTTGGTGCGACGTTAGTGCGAAAACGGTCAATGGGCCGTTTTTCTTCCAAAATGAAAATGGCCATGCTGTTACCATCAATCAGGAGCGTTATCGCGACATGATGACCAATTTTGTGATGCCAATTATTCGTCGAAAGCGTATGAGGCAGTTCTGGTTTCAACAAGACGGCGCTCCACCGCACACATGTCGCATAACAATCGATTTTCTGAAGAATTTGTTTCCGGGCCGTTTAATGCCGAAAAGTGGTGATTTGGACTGGTCACCGCGTTCGCCCGATTTGACGCCGCCATCCCCCCAAGAAGAAGTCTTGTGGGGATATTTGAAGTCAAAGGTTTACCTTAACAAACCAAGGGCCGTAGAAGAGCTCTAGGACAACATTCGTGGAGAAATAGCCGCTATTCCGAAATGTTGGCAAAAACGATGGAAAATGCAACAAAAAGGGCACAATACGTCATCAACGCCAGAGGCGGCCATTTGAGAGATATCATATACAAAAATTGATGTAAACAAATCTACTTGGAACAAATTAAATGATTAACATTGCCAACCGCCAAATTTTTATTTTTTTCTTTGATTAAATACAAAAACATGGGTCCGTCGAATATGGGCAACCCTGTACATGTGTTGAAAAAGTTTTACACGTCTGCGGTCAAAAAGGAGCTTCTATTAACAAAAAAACAAAATGGCGTAACTAAAAAAAATTCAAATTTTTTACTTAAATGTTATGACTGCCATTAAACTAAATAACTAAATTTGTTAAAAAAAATATAGTCTATTATTCGTCATATGCAATATCACCCTGCCGGGCATAATTTGTTTTTTTAAATGTTTATAGTTTTCATTCAAAACAGTTTTTTGCTTTTCCACACAATTATGCTTTTGTTAGTTACGCCTTTTTGCATTTTAGATAACGATATGTAGAATAAATACAAAGTGGTGGTTTAGTCTGCCCCGTCCGATTTTTACTACTTTCCTTACTGGTTTAAATTTAAATTTTTATTGTATTTTATTTTCTTTACTGGATAAAGTGATTCTTGATTCCTTTTCAATACAATACCAGAAAGTGTTAGTTTTGACAAATGTCAAATAAACTTTTAACTTGGCAACATATGTCCACATCTTCTTTTCCATGAAATAACAATTCATGGCCTTCAACTTTAAAGATAATGAAAACATAAAAACAATTCATATCCTTCTACTCCTCTTCCATTTCATTGTGGTTTGGATATGACAAACTACAAATTCAATGAAACAATTGCCACTTGCAGCCCAAAATAATCCTTTTAGACATGAAAACTTTTTCCGACAAAGTTAAAATTCAAAACTGAAGATATTTGTCTTTAATCTCTCTTCCAAAGAAATGTCGAATAAACAATGCGGAAACTATTTTGACAATGTCCTTGTGGATTTGTGTTTTTATGTGGGTGTTGTGTTTCTTTTTTTCATTCAACGCCAACAGATGAAAAGGAAACACAAATATATTTCTTCTTTTAGTTCAAGGACTCTTTTTAAGTGGCACTTGACAAATGTGGTTAACACGAATTGTGTCTGCTTAATTTGTAGTGAGAAGAAGCCGAGGTGGGGGGAATTATGAAAAATATTTTTTTAATATTTTATATTATTTTTTAAATGAAAGAAAAACCATGAAAAATCGAAAAACGAAAATGTTTGTGGAAGAAAACATCACTGAGAATAAGCTTTTAAAGACTTTAGGCGGAATGTAAGTTAAAGTGCTAGGAAAAGAAAAAAATAATTTTTAAAGATAAAAAGGAAGTGAATTATTAAAAAGTGGTTTCATCTTCCAAAAACACTCATAGATTTTTTTAAATATTTTTTTAGTGCATAGAAATGTGCCAATGACTAGAAATATGCCTGGTTTAAAAAAATCAAATACTATCTTCAAATACTATCTAAAAGAACATCGTCAGCGGTTAGTTTTTATACCCTCCACCATAGTTTGGAGGGTATATTAGTTTTGTTTTTCCGTTTGTAACGCATCGAAATAATCATTTCCGACCCTTGTAAAGTATATATATTCTTGAACAGCGTAAAATTGTATGATGATCTAATCTGTCACTCTAGCGTCTAAACGAACCACTGGTAGCCCCCTAATATAACGGTACCTCCAAATTTTCAGTTTTTGGGAGGTTTTATCCACATTTTTTGCACGATTTAGCTGTAATTTTGTACATTAAGTTCTTATTGGGTAACAAATCTCTCCACAAAAAATATAAATATAGGTCAATTTTTCCTCATGTAAGAGTACCCCCATTTTTCGATATTTTGGGGTTCCTGAGCGTGTTTTTCAATCGAATTCGCTGAAATTTGGAATTTTGTAGTCGTATATGATAACAAATCTTCCCACCAAAACTTATTAATATTCAATCCTTTTTAGGGTTAGCCCTCATTTTAAAATAGTTATCTGATTTGTTCCGTGTGTTGTAGTTGTGCCCCATTCTATTCTGCCATAATTAGGGGGGGTAGTCGTTACTGGTAATAGTCAGTTTTTACCCTACAAAGATGATGTAGCCATCTGTTGTAATGATTCCGCCTTGTAAAGATAAAAAACTCAAACTAGACATTTAGGTATCTCCTGCATCAGGTGGTATCACCTGATGGAAAAAATTGAGATAAAAAATTAAAACATTGGGTTCAAAATTGACATATGCCGGTCATTAATTATCCCCTTCCTACACTATGTAATCAATATAGGTCCCCCCTTTAGGCATAGCCTCTTATAACTTTGTAATCTAAATTAC
Source organism: Musca vetustissima (assembly GCF_032173495.1). NCBI lineage: Eukaryota > Metazoa > Arthropoda > Insecta > Diptera > Muscidae > Musca > Musca vetustissima. The sequence goes on along the minus strand of NW_026878507.1, from coordinate 7,433 downwards.
AGTAGTTTGATGATTTTATACTCTACCACACGTTATCAGTATCAGTCCACGTTTGGAGGTTTAAGATTTTTGGAGAAATCCCCATTAAAAATTGCTGAAATTTGTATTTGGTATACGTAATGGTTTACATAAATCGGTGTGTAGTATTATCGGTATATGCCCACTTTTTGGTATGTTCCCTATATTTTCATTGCAAGTATCGGTCAGTATACCTATGGTGGTGGGTATCCAAAGTTCAGCCCGGTCGAACTTAACGCTTTTTTCACTTGTTTTAAATTAATTTTTTTAAAGACTATCCTCATTCAAATAGTTTTTCAAAATTTAACCATAAACGTAAGGCGTGTTTTTTTTTTAATTTCTCTCGTTTGTTGCTCCTTTAGCCTGACAACAACAATTGCTGACCTAAAATATTCCAATTTTCAAGTAGTTTTGTGACATCGATGAGTGACTGCACCACAACAGTTGACTCAAACCTAGTCATCGTGGTTCCACCCCATGCGCCCTCCTTTTCACAGCACTTTGGAAATCAATACTAATTAACAAAACTTCGACGAGGACGGAGGTTTTGCGTGGATAGTTTTGTGCATTTTGTGGAATGGCTGAGGGTTTGCAATTGTTTCACAACTGTGACTGAGAGAATTTTTAAAATTCTGTTAAGTGGTTTCGTTGCTGGGTCAACTAATTGGAATTTATAGAGAAGTATATAAGTGGATATCCACCAAAAATAAAAAAACAATTTGCATTGAAATTGGGTATTTGAAATTTATATAAATTTGAAGTTGAATCAAAATGCTTCAAACAATTTTACGTAAAAATAAATGATATCAGAAATCATATCCTGTCATTTTGTTTTTTATTTTCCATTTAACTAGAAAATATCATTTATATAGAAGTACATATATATGTTTCTGACACAATCCATCAACTAACCATTTATACAGGTTTTTGAACATTAACAACTATATTTTATTGTTTAGCCGGGGGATGACACACGGGGTATTGAGAGGGTAAATTGAAGGGACCAAACTGCAAAGAGCAACGAACACTCATCAACATCATCATCATGAAAATCAACATCAACAAAATGTAGCATCAAATGTACATCCTGAATAGATGCTTGACAATTTCAAACAAATAAAAATAAAAGTTTTTTAGTTGAAATTATCACTTTAGGTTCAACAAACAAATATACGGACGGGTGGATAGGCGGACAGACAATCATAACGACACAAAAATAGTTAGTCTATTTGTTGGCAATCAACAAGGGAAAAAGTTTATTTTTTTCATTTAACACAAAATGCCGAGATGATGGACACCGGCAGCAAATAAAGTCGAAAGGGTTCAGAAACTTTTTTTTTGGAAAATAAATACAGAAAAATGCAGAAAAAGAAATAACATGGAAATGAGGACAACGAGAATTAGTTAGGAACAAAGTTGGAAGGATTAAAAAATTATTACTGCAATGCACTAAGAATTGGAAAATTATTAATGGGGAAATACTCAAAAAATTAACATTCAAGGATAGGCATTGAAAAATTAATTTTGAACCGGTAAAGAAAGTAGTAAAGTCAGACTGGACCGACTATATGATACCCTTCACCACTATGGGTATATTGTACATATATATCCTTACAATTATGTGTCAATGTTCCCTCGAAGGATAATAACTACTTCTTTCTGTAACATATGATAAATTAACTTTCATTCAGGCCCATTTAAAGTCGACTGCGTACCATGGGACAAATTTATGGAAAACGATTTATAGCAAAATTGGTACACGCTATTCGGTACGCCGCACTGTTAAAAATTTAATTTCAATCAGACACCCGTTCGAAATACATATGGAAGCGATGGCTGCCTCAATTGATACGTTGTGCAGCATTTCGTGTTAATCGGACAAACATTAGGAGTTTGGTGCACCATTTTTCTAAAATAACGAAACTTAGCACATATCATTCTAGAGTTGATTCAGTTCGCTATGACAAATTTCGTGCAAATCGAGAGATATATAGCGACCTTGGTGCACCATTTACCTTATATCGGACGAAAATATAAATAGAAGTTATATATAAATCTGACCCGAATTTCCCGAAAGTTGGAACACGTCAATCTAGACTCAATTCTGTATTTTATGCCAAATTTCGTACAAATCGATTTACATAAAATCGGACAAAATTATATATGATAGCTATATCTTAATCTGTACCGATTTTCATGAAACTTCTAGACTTAATTAAGTACACTGTACCAAATTTCGTGCAAAGCGAAAGATATTTAGGGACTTTGGTGCTTCATTTACCTTAAATCGAACGAATATATATGTGGGAGCTGTATCTAAATCTGAACCGATTTTCACACATGATTCTAGGCTCAATTTAGTACGCTGTGCCAAATTACGTGCAAATCGAGAGATGTATAGGGACTTTGGTGCATCATTTACTATAAATCGGACGAAAATATATATGAGAGTTATATCTAAATCTGAACCGATTGTTTCCAATTTCAATAAGGTTCGTTCTTGGTCCAAATAGATGAACTCTGCCACATTTCACAGGAGCCGTAAAATAAAATCGAAATAAAACACAATAGTTTTATTAGTAAAAGCGTTCGACCAAAGCCGACCATTTATTTATTGGTAACGATATTACCTTAACACAACTATATGTGCGGTGGCTTACAATAAAGCCTTGGTGTGTAAAGATGTGTAGCCAGTCATGTTACAATGAAAGTAATCCATGTAATAACCAGTAAGGATTACTACTTTTATTACTGGTTATTACTTACTGGGCCGACTATATGATACCCTTCACCACTTTGGCAATATTTTACATATGTATCCTAACAGACGACGCGTTTTGTTATAAATCTATATCTGAACCGATTTCAGGAAAACTTGCCAGAGACTAATTTATATAACATCAGTACGTTGTGTCAATCGGGCTAGCTATGTTTTTTTTCACGAAGCTTAGCCACATCATTCTAGATTTTTAATTCAGTACCCTATACCAAAATTCGTGCAAATCGAAGAATATATAGGGTCTTTGGTGCACTAATTACCTTAAATCCGATGAAAATACATATGGGAGCTATATCTAAATCTGAATCGATTTTCACGAAACTTGGCAGACGCCATTCTCGATCTTATTCATAACTCCGTGCTAAATTTCGTGCACATCAACAGATTTTCAGGGACTTTAGTGGACTATTTTCCTAAAATCGGGCGAAGCTATATATGGGATCTATATCTGAATCTGAACCGATTTTCTCAAAACTTTTCACACATCATTCTAGTCTTAATTCAGTACACTATGCCAAAATTCGTGCAAATCAAAAGATTTCCAGGGACTTTGGTGCACCATTTACCTAAAATCGGGCGAAACTATATATGGGAGCTATATCTAAATCTGAACCGATTTTCACGAAAATGTTCACACATCATTTTAGTCTCAATTCAGTACGCTATTCCAAATTTCATGCAGATCAAAGATATATAGAGAGTTTGGTGCACCAATTACCTTAAATCGGACGAAAATAAATCTGAACCGATTTTTACGAAACTTTCCACACATTTTTCTAAACTCAATTCGTTACGCAAATTTCGTGTAACACACATTATACTAGACTTAATTTAGTACGCGATGCCAAATTTCGTGCAAATCGATAGATATATTGGGACTTTGGTACACCATTTACATTAAATCGGAGCTATATCTAAATCTGAACCGAGTTTCATGAAAACTTAATACACATCATTCTAGGCTTAATATAGTACGCTGTACCAAATTTCATGCAAATCTAAACATATATAGGGACTTTGGTACACAATTTACATTAAATCGGACGAAAATATATATGGGAGCTATATCTAAATCTGAACCGATTTTTCCCAATTTCATAGGGTTCGTCCTTGCCAAATTTCATCTAATCAGACAGACAGACGGACGGACATGCATAAATCGACTCAGAAAGTGAATCCATGCATATTCTCAAAAGGAACCATGTGTCTATCTCGTCTCCTTTTGCCTGTTACAAACATATTCACAAGGACGTAATACCCTGTACCACAGTGTGGTGAAAGGGTATAAAAATAATTTTAAAAAATCCATGCCATGGACTAGGGTTTGAAAAATTATTTTAAGAATTCAATGTTAGTATAGCCATTGAAAAATATTTTTAAAAAATCCATGCCCTATTTCAGGTCTGTCAGAAAATATTTGACTTCATTATTAGTTTTATTATCGTTGGTTTTTGTAGTTCCACTACAACAACCAAAATAAACTGAAAACCCATTCATGTATGAAAAATAAATAGAATTTTTTTTGCCACTGCTAAATAAACTTCATAAACCATAAATGAACTATAAAGCCAGAGTAGCAACAAAAAGGGTAAATAAAGAACACAACAAATCTGACAAAAACACTTCTCGATAGCGTAACAACAAAAATAAATAGGAAAATATAACTATAGCTCCCGCTAACTTTATATGGCCTGCGATACACACAAACACTTTAACACATACATAGATGCATAAAACAAAAAACGCTTCAAAGGAGTTTTAAGGACAAACACATTCACATATTCCGCCGCTGCTACTACTACAGCTGATCACCACACCACAAAATAAAGGTGCTGCCGCAGTGATTGGCTGGAGGTAATGTGTTGAAGGACGAGGGGTGTGTGGTCTTGCAGTTTTCAAAAGTTCCATGTGGTTTTTTGTTGTGGCTGTTTCTGTTGTTGGCATCAAGGCTAGTCATCAAACCGAAACAACCTAACCATCCAACCCACCGAACTACAGACTCTATTGTGTGTCTGAATTGATGGCGGCCAATGTTTTGGGGGGAGAGGGTACCAAACCTCAACAGAGTGGCTAATAAACTTTAGAAAATGAAAAAACAGAGATATGAATATTTCAATTACAAAAACAATAGGGGATGTGAAATCGAAATCAAAGGCCATCCTCAGGCGTGTATTCTTTAATCAACTGAATTCGCTCAAATTTGGTATATTGAGTTCGTATTGGGTAGCAAATCTTTCCACTGAAAATTATAAATATGGGTCCATATTTTCGGATAGCCCCCATATAAGGGTACCCCCCAATTTTCGGTATTTTGAGGTTCTTGAGCGCGTTTTTCAACTGAATTCGCTCAAAATTGGTATATTGAGTTCGTATTGGGTAGCAAATCTTTCCACTGAAAATTATAAATATGGGTCCATATTTTCGGATAGCCCCCATATAAGGGTACCCCCAATTTTGAGGTATTTTGGGGGGTTTGATCGCATTTTTCTACCGAATTCGCTGAAATTCGGTACTTTGAGTTCTTATTGGGTAGCAAATCTCTATACTAAAAATTATTAATATAGGTCAATTTTTTCGGGTAGCCCCCATATAAGGGTACCCCCCAATTTTCGGTATTTTAGGGTTCTTGAGCGCGGTTTTCAACCAAATTCGCTGAAATTTGGTACATTGGGTTCTTATGGGGTACCAAATCTCCCCACTAAAAATTATAAATATAGGTCCACTTTTTCCGGTAGCCCCCATATAAGAGTTCCCCCAATTTTCGCTATTTTGAGGTTCTTGAGCACGTTTTTCAACCGAATTCCCTGAAATTTGGTATTTTGTAGTCATATATGGTAACAAATTTCCCTACAAAAAATTATTAATATGCACCCCCTTTTTGGGGTAGTCCCCATATAACCCCCTTTTTATACCCTCCACCATAATATGGAGGGTATATTAATTTTGTTTTTCTGTTTGTAACTCATCGAAATAATCATTTCCGACCCTATAAAGTATATATATTCTTGATCAGCTTAAAATTCTATGACGATATAGCCATATCCGTCTGTCTGTTGTAATCACTCTAGCGTCTAAACGAATTGAGATAGATCGCCAAAATTTTGCATAGAGTCGTCTTTTGTCTGCAGGCAGGTCAAGTTCGAAGATGGGCTTTATCGGTCCACGTTTAGGTATAGCTCCCATATAAGGGTACCCCCAATATGGGAGCGAATACGCTGAAATTTGCTACATTGGGTTCTTATTGGGTACTAAATGGCTCCACAAAAAATTATAAATATAGGTCATCATTCTCTAGTAGCCCCCATATATCGGTACCTCCTAATATTCAGTATTTTGGGGGTTTTGATCGTATTTTTCTGCCGAACTAGCTGTAATTTAGTATTTTGAATTCTTAATAGGTAACAAATCTCTCCACAAAAACTTATTAATATAGGTCAATTTTTCGGATAGCCCCCATATAAGGGTACCCCCAAATTTTCGGTAATTTGGGTTTCTTGAGCGCGTTTTTCAACCGACTTCACTGAAATTTGCTACATTGGGTTCTTATTGGGTACTAAATGGCTCCACAAAAAATTATAAATATAGGTCATCTTTCTCTGGTAGCCCCCATATATCGGTACCTCCTAATATTCAGTATTTTGGGGGTTTTGATCGTATTTTTCCGCCGAACTAGCTGTAATTTAGTAATTTGAGTTCTTATTCGGTAGCAAATCTCTCAACAAAAAATTATAAATATAGGTCAATTTTTTCGGGTAGCCCCATATAAAAGTACCCCCAATTTTCGATATTTTGAGGTTCTTGAGCGCGTTTTTACCGAATTCGCTGAAATTTGGTATTTTGTAGTCGTATATGGTAACAAATCTCCCCACCAAAAATTAATAATATTCGGTTCAGATTTAGATATAGCTCCCATATATATTTTCGTCCGATTTTAAGTAAATGGTACACCAAAATCCCTATATATCTTTCGATTTGCACGAAATTTGGCATAGGGTACTGAATTGAGGGAATTGAGCGAAATCGGATGCGCTTAATATTTAGCTCCCATATATAGTTTCGTCCGATTTTATGTAAATGGTGTACCAAAGTCCCTATATATATTTCGATCTGCACAAAATTTAGCATAGCGTACTGAGTCACGCCTGGAGTTATGTGCGCCATGTTTCGTGAAAATCGGTTGAGATTTTGATGCTATATATATATAGGTAAATGGCGTACCAAACATCCAATATTATTCACACTGAGACAAAATTTTGCACAGCAAACTAGATTAGGTCCAGTTTATGAAGTTTTAATGAAATCAGTTGAGTTTTAGATATATTTCTCCCATATAAGTTTATCCGATTATATGCAAGTGGTGCAGCAAACTCCCAATATTTGTCCGATTGAGAAAAAAATTTTGCACAGCCTACTAAATTAGGTCCTGTTTGATATTTATGATGTTTTGTTGAAATCGGTTCAGATTTAGATATAGCTCCCATATATATCACACATTTAGTTTCACCCCATTCCATTTCAATGGTCCTCTAAAGATTATGTGTCTGTTCTATCTACAGGATATTGTATATATTAGCATCGCTTTTTGTATTCAAAGTGGTGAAGGGTTTCATAGAGTCGGCTCGGTCCGACTTTTGAA
>NW_026878506.1:0-24322 GCF_032173495.1 Musca vetustissima | reverse complement strand
ACGGCGAACGGCAACACGATATCGTCCGAGCTCCTCTTCGTCCACATTCCCAGCAAAATATGACTCGTGGGTTCCTGCACTGAGCCGCGTAATGACCTTGCTGAGCGCACCGCCGACAGGCAGACCTAGGATCTACTATTGACAAGGAGCTGTCTGGTTCTATGGGATCCATAAGTCGGTGATGTTCTCGAGTGGGACCAGTCCCCGGGGGCAAACTCTCCAAATCTTCAGCCATCTCCAGAAGGTCCTTTAGCGTAAGAAAGTCCCGACGTCTTATATACCATAAATATTCCGGCAACGCGTTCCGGAATATACGTTCGAGTTTCTGTTCTTCGCTGTAGGTTGTCTGTCGCATCAGATTCTGCATGGATAGTGTATAGGCTTTGAAGGTTTCACGAGGCTTTTGCTTCCTTCTCCTAATATCATCCTCTAACTGCTCGAAGTAGCGTGACGGTAGAAAAAAGTGTAGAAAATCGTCGCGGAACAGACTCCAGTTACGCCACTGTTGGTTGTTATTTCGATACCAAATCAGCGCATTGTCTCTTAATAGTTCTGGCATCATCCGTGGCAATTCATCCGAGTTCACCTCATACATCAGTGACAGTTCCTCTATCCGTTCAATGAATTCTAGGGGCCCACGGGTTCCATCATAGCTGACGTTCCACTTGCGTACCTGGTCTGCCAAGGCTCGAATATCCCTGGGTGCACTATCTATGTTTTGTACTGTAGACTGAGTAAAACCGCGGCCGCCAGACAGGTCACGATGGGGCTGGCTGGTCCTTCCTAAACTATGGCTCGCGGGCGATGGCGTGCTAGCAGCAGTCACCGAGACGATAGGTGTTTTAAGTGGGGTGAGGAATTTTGCCTCCTGGCTCGTCGATGGCCTGTCTTGCTGCTCCTGTATTTCGAGAATCCTCTCTAGCTCCTTTGGTTCATGTTCCTCCGACAAAAATTGAGCGAATCGACGTCTCAGTTCATCAACGGTCCCGGAAGTCGTGCGACCAAATTCCTCCAGATAGGCCATCAGGTCCTCTTTCCTTAGGGTATAGGCCCAGGAAACACGCAACGAAGCGGGCATTCTGCTCCCAATAGGCCAAAATCTCCAAACAACTCTTTCAAATGGCTACACTCTCTCAGGTCCCTGCTCGGGCGCCACTGTAACGACACAAGTTCCCTCCGGTTTGCTGGGATAGCTCACGGGGACCAGGGTCTGCCACAGAAATTTATAGGAGTGACCGAGAGAGTGATAACGCAGATAGATTTGGCTTTTAGGCAAATGGTTAGATTTATTTAGTTGTTTGGGTTTGGTGAGGAACAAAGTTTTTATTATATTTTATTGTCAAAGTAACCAGTGGAGTAACGATCTTCCTTCTGCGGTGACCTGGCTAAGTACACCGGTAACTCGTTCTTAAGTCCGTTGGGAAGTCCTGGATCCGAACTCGGAATGGGCCCGTCCTAGGGGGAGACCTGGGTAAGTACTCCAAATAAGTCCTTCCTTGGGGAGACCTGGATAAGTGCTCCTGTCAGCGTCTGGATGATGGGCTGCGACACCAAAGCTGCGGCCGAGATGCCAGAGGCCCAAGGGCTATGGACACCTTAAGAAAATTCCTGATGGACCACGAAGAGCGGGGACCCAAGGGTTGCGGACACCTCAAGGGGGTTCCTACTGCACTAGATCGCGGAGACCCAAGGGTTGCGGACACCTCAAGGGGGTTCCTAACAAAACAGGACGCGGGGGACCCAAGGGTTGCGGACACCTCAAGGGGTTTACTAATGAGCTAGATCGCGGGGACCCAAGGGTTGCGGACACCTCAAGGGGGTTCCTAACGAGACAGGACGCGGGGGACCCACGGGTTGCGGACACCTCAAGGGGTTTCCTAATGAGCTAGATCGCGGGGACCCAAGGGTTGCGGACACCTCAAGGGGGTTCCTAACGAGACAGGACGCGGGGGACCCTAGGGTTGCGGACACCTCAAGGGGTTTCCTAATGGGCTAGATCGCGGGGACCCAAGGGTTGCGGACACCTCAAGGGGGTTCCTAACGAAACAAGACGCGAGGGGTACCAAGGGTTACGGACACCGCTAGGTTTCTAGAAAAATATAACGCACCACTCTGACACACCTGCTTTCCACCTGCACTGACTGGAATTCTCGACTTGAATCGCGCACTTCACACTTTTTACACTTTCGCCTTGTTGCTCCTTGGACGTTTGTTCACCGACTGATCCCTTGTTGATCGGCTCTCCCCTTTTTATAGGGAAAGTACCATGTAATAGGTATCTCACTATTAGTGATTTTGGACACTCATTATGTCACTCCCACCTATTACTGGCACCTACTACCTAACGGTTAACTATGAAATACTGGTACACATAATTTTAATTCATATCTTATTCATTATTTTCAAATATACAACAAGCATTAACAATATAAAATATCATGGTGGGGGACGAAAACGAGGGCAGCGACTTTCGTCGTCACAACTCTAAATCGTGAAATGTTGTAATCAGATTTGTTATATCCTCATATTTTGTACAACTTGATTTTAGTTTAACATTTCAATAAGTTGTTGTTTACGGTTACATATGTTCACATCTAAACTTCAAGTTGTCGGCCAAAAAATAAACATTTTCGAACAAATAATGCACTTTTTGACAAAATTGAAAATGAGATTGCATATCCAACAGCTTGGGCTCTAAAGAAAATAAGACAGTACTTCAAATATCTGACGGGAATACTAATAATGCTATCATTACCATTATTTTCGTCGACGTTAATTATCGTATTATTAGTTTTAGAACATACACATATTTTATGAAATTAGAAGTTTTGATCTAACTAACTCAAAAAGCCATACGTCTTAAAAAACAACCATTTATTTAAACATTAAAGTTCGATACAAAAATTGGGGAATTGTAAATATTACTTAATATATTTGTTTTGGCGGAATCTCACAATTAGTTTGCATATTTTCCTATTCTGATCACATACAATTTATATGTCCTTTGAATCGTCAAAATCGGTGTAGACGTTCTTGAGTTATAAACGATGTAACTAACACAACGTTCGATTATTCAAATTTCCAGACTTTTTGATGTTTTTGATGCTCAACATTTTCTTCGTAAAAACCTTCCCAATGCAATTACAAAAAGCCGAAGGAAAACCATGCAAACATTATTCACATCTTTAAAAATACATTTGAGGAACCAAAAAGGCACATATAAGTTAGACAAAAACAGCATGTAATGCGGAATTGCCTCCATGTAGGATCCGAATTTAAATGTATCCATCCCGAATATAAGAAAATGTTCAATAATACTTAATCTTTACTGTACCATGTCTTACTGTGTTTCATTTGAGAAAAATTTCACAACCTATACATATCATGCAAATTGCTTCACATAACATAAATTATATTTTCAAAGTAAATAAATTTTGAATTTATGGAAAACGTGAGCAAATAATTATAACGATTAATCTTACTCTCACTTTTCGATTTCTTATTATTAAATTTAACTCTAATGAAAATATAAATTTATTTTTATATACAATATGACAATCCAATTAATTCTAAAAAAAATAAAATATTTTGAGAATTTTCCATAAAGATATACGCTGCCCATTTTCGACCAAAATATGTCCAAAAAGAACTACGAAGAGATGAAACCATAAAGGTTCGATGTAAAATGTGTGGAAATGTTAATATCCTTCAAAATATATTTTGCAATATTTTCGGGAATTTTTCTCAAAATGTTCTTCCATTAAAACCTTTCCACTTCAATTACAGATTACTAACGTTTCTTTAAAATTATTTTTGCCAGATTTTCGCGGATTTTTCTCAAAATTTTCTTTCATTAAAACCTTCCCACTCTAATTACCGACAACTGAAACAAATTTTTAGTCAAATCGGTCCAGCCGTTCTCAATTGATGCGTTAGTATACATATTGTTGGCTCCATTTTTATATATATAGATTAAATTAAATAAATAATTTATAGTATAGTATAGTTAAATTTGAATATGAGCTGCAATATAAACTAATTTTAATTTTAAGATTAGGTAAACTCTGGATTTTTGTATGATCTATTATAAACAGCTGCCTTCCTGACAATAGTTGTATAGAAGTTATTCGATTTATCGCGGTTTTCTGTAACAGTGCTTTTGACAAAGTCACAAAAATTCGTAAACTGAACTGGAGGAATAACTAACACATCTTAATATCGATCTCCTCCATCTGTTACCACCTTCACAAAATATTAATTTTTTTAAATCTATTTTTTTATTTAAAATTCAGTAATACGGCAATTTTCACGATGGAATGTGTAACTGACTTAGAATTAATATACGTATAGAATTATTGCTATGAGAAAACCCGTAACTCAAGTGGCAAAGCATTCCAACATCGCGTAATTATTGCAAATTCGAGGTATCAAAATCTTGGGGTTTCTGGAGGAGTGTGTGAAATAAAATAACATCCTTAAGTGTCCAGGGTAATATATATATATATATATATATATAGTGAATAAATCTTTCAAAAGAACATCCAAGAAGGCGAGTAACATATTCCGGCCCGTGATTGTCACTGCGTAGATTATAAATAAAACGTGTTATGGTATTAATAATTCGCTATAGCTTATTAACATGCAAATCCCGAATACACCCCAATTCCATATAAGAGCAGCGACATTAACAGAGCATTTGCCAGTATTAACTTTACACGTTGCGTTAAATATAAATTAGATGCATAAATTCTACGCAAAGTACCCAAACTTCCCCCGCTAAGACATCAGTATGGCCTTTGAAGGACAGTTCACAATCGAGAAATCGATACAAACGCATATTGCACTGATCTAGGAATATATTGAAGGATGAGGGATTATGATTATTTATCAATAGATCCATTGAAAAGCAGTAATAGAATCAGCCAATAATAATTAAACGTGATCTAAATTTATCATATCCCAGTCTCCGACTTTTAACGTACCATCTGATCTGATGATCAAACGATTTATAATTAAAATAAACACTATTCACTTCAGTGTTTTTTTAGCCAAAAAAAAAAAAAATCCAATATATGTATACGCCTAAAGTCAGCATACCAAAGATGTAAAATGTATTATTTTTAATGGAATATTTTTGTGGGCACATTTACATCTTATTTCAGCAAGAATCTGACCATATTTCTTTGAATCTGACCTTCTTATTGCTATTTTCATCGGTTCCTAAATCAATATTAATAGACCATAAGGTTTCCGAAATCAGAAAAATGGAGTTTCGCGATATTTTTTTTAAATAATTATCAATAATTTATCAATCTTAACATATTTGTGACGTATTGAACGACTATATTTAATACTCTCATTTTGAGATTCGGACGAGAAATTACAAAAAAAAAAATTAAATTTAGCTGGAGAATGTATCGAACTTAACTGTGAGAAAATACTCGCGAAAAAATGCTGTGGTTTATTGGAATCGTCGCCAAATCGTTTAAAGTATGTGGTTAATCGCAATGGTAACTATGAAAAGACCAAACGTGTGGTATGTAATGATTTTCTAAAACAATAATAATAACCAAAATAGAAGCTTTCAAAGTATGAAAGTTTCTTTAATCGTACGTGCCATGCTATGTACATTTTTGCTTATAACTTTGGTTTGGATTGGCCGATGATTACCAAAATTTCAGTGAATTTAAATTAAGGACCGTAGTATCTAAACACGTAAAGAACTTTAAAACATGCTAAGTCGACTTAGCATACCATTTTACTCAAACAACTTATCTTTCAAACACCCCAAGAGCTGCCTCATCTGCTTGCGCAAGTACCCAGTCTTGTAAAGTGTGAGTATCAAAGTCTTGTAAAGTGTGAGTTTGGTCTGGCGGGAGGTGGCTGCTTACTTAGACCATAGTAGCATCGGTTGGTCATCAAAATCCTTCTCCGAATTTCAAACCTGATGTCTCCTTTTTTGTGCACGGGACATAGGATGCTGAGGTTCCAATCATTGGACATGCATTCCTCCATTCCACTACATTGTACAATACGCTGTCTGTATCTGTCACCAGGTTTCCCTCTTCATCTCTACAGGAGGATGTGCCTGCACCAAAACCGTCGGTTTGGGGTTTTACTCGTTGGTAAAGTTTCCGGACTTCATTCTGACTCCTGTACATCTCGATTTGCTCACGCTCACGTTTTTCTTATTCTTTCATCTTTTTTCTGAAAACACGTTTCTCCTCTCTCCTTTTCCCCCGATAGTTCTCCATCGCATTACGTGTTGCTACTGTCCGCAGGGTTGCCCTATACGCTGCGTTTTTCATATCAGTAGCATTACGACACTCCTGATCATACCATGGGTTTCTTGGTGGTGGTTTTTGGTCCCAAGTTTTGCTTTTGCTGCAGTTTGTAGGGAGTGGGCAATTCTCTGTCATTGTGCTTCTATATTATTATCGGGACATTGGGTGCTTTCGTCAAGCAGTTGGGTAAGTCGAACGGAGTAGTCTTCTGCTATCTGTATCTGTAGACGAGGTCTTTTATTCTCCTGTTGACCATAAATTCATGTCTCGTTTCATGGCAGCTATAATACAGGACGTAGCCTTCTGATTTACTTACGTCAGTACCTTTCCATAGCATTTCCTGTAAGCCATTAATATCGGCTTTGTACTTCTTGAGTAAATCCGCCAAAGCGAACATGTGCAGATTCACAGATCGTGGTCGTTTATACGTTTGCGGGGTCTTCAACATTAGGGGCGTGGTTTTCTTTTCTTAAAATAACATATAATCTTAAATATACACATAAAAAATGTACAGATGCATATGGGCGATATTGCCAATATTTTAATATTCCATTTTCAAAAAATGTTCTGACTCCGAAACCGTTCGCGATCAAATATTTGGTTGATGCGCGCAAAAGTTATAGAGGTTTTAATTTTGGGCATGTGAAAAAATCTTAAAAATTATTAGCGAATGTGGGGTGTATTTAAAACCACCCTATATCGATCATTATTGAAATTTTAGAACCATTTAGTACCATAGTATGTTCTCAAATATATCCCATTCCGACCGCAACAGAAATCTACCTCTATACTAAATTTGGTGTAATTTTTTACCATTTGTACTCTTGTTATATTTTTTTAAAAAAAAAATCAACCAAATCCAAATTGAGTATCAGTTAGTCCACATTAATATAAATTTCCATAACTACCTACTATAGCAATCATAAGTACGAATTTCCAACACATACCACAATCTTAATTCCAAATTTCAGGATTCTATCGGTTCACTTAAATCCAATTTGTATCATATTTAGTACCACTTAGAACACATAAGTAAAAATTTCCATTACTACCTACATCGTGCAATCAAATTGAAATCATGAATTAAATAAAATTAATTATAATCCAAATAGTATCAAATTTAGTACACAGTAGTACGAATTTCCAAAACTTCCTACTTAACCCAAACATACACTCCCACAGTGATCCTAAATCCAAGTTTCAGGATTCCAACTCTATTGGTTCACCCACAATTCAAATTGTAGCAAATTTAGTACATAGTTGTACAAATGTCCAAAACTTCCTACATACTTCAATCCTACACCCGCAAAGTCATCCTAAATTCAAGTTTCAGGATTCCAACTCTATTGGTTCACCCACAATTCAAATTGTACCAAATTTAGTACATAGTTGTACCAATGTCCAAAACTTCTTACACCCCCACAGTCATCCTAAATCCAAGTTTCAGGATTCCAACTTTATCAGTTGACCTACAATTCAAATTGTACCAAAGTTAGTACACAGTAGTACCACTTTCCAAAACTTCCTACCTACCTCAATCCTACATCCCTACAGTGATCGTAAATACAAGTTTTAGGATTCCTACTCTATAGCTTCACCCACAATTCAAATTGTACCTAATTTAGTACACAATAGATCGAATTTCCAAAACCTTCTTCTTACCCCAAACCTACACCCCTACAGTGATATTAAATTCAAGATTCAGGATTCCAACTCTAACGCTTCACCCATAGTTTAAATTGTACCAAATTTAGTACACAGTAGTACGATTTTCCAAAACCTCCTTCTTAGCCCAAACCAACACCCCACAGTGTTCCTAAATCCAAGTTTCAGGATTCCAACTTTATCGGTTGACCCACAATTCAAATTGTACCAAATTTAGTACACAGTAGTACGAATTTCCAAAACTTCCTACTTAACCCAAACCTTCACCCCCAGAGTGATACTAAATCCATGTTTCAGGATTCCAACTCTGTTCACCCACAATTTAAATTGTACAAAATTAAGTACACAGTAGTACGAATTTCTAAAATATTCTACACACCCCAATCATACCCCCACACTGATCCTGAAACCAAGTTTCAGGATTCCACCTCTATCGATTCACCCACAATTCAAATTGTACTAAATTTAGTACATAGTAATACCAATTTCCAAAACTTCCTACATACCCTAATTCTACACCTCCAAGGTGATCCTAAATCAAAATTTCAGGATTCCAACTCTATCGGTTCACCCACAATTCAAATTGTACCAAATTTAGTACACATTAGTACCAATTTCCAAATTTACCTACATACTCCAATCCTACACCTCCACAGTGATCCTGAATCAAAATTCAGGATTCAAACTTTATCGCTTCACCCACAATTTAAATTGTACCAAATTTAGTACACATTAGTACAAATTTCTAAAACTTCCTACATATTTCAATCTTACACCTCAACAGTGATCCTGACTCCAAATTTCATGATTCTAGCTCTATTGGTTCACCTAAAATTCAAATTGTACCAAATTTAGTACCATTTAGTGCCCATAAGTATTATTTTCTTAAACTGAATCCTGACCCTAATCCTACACCCCTACAGTGATCCTGACTCCAAATTTTATTGTTCCCGCTCTATCGGTTCACCCAAATCCAAATTGTACCAATTATAGTACGATTTAGTACTTTTCGTACTCATAAGTAACAAATTTCCAAAACTACGTACATACCCCAATCCTATAATATCAATTTTCAGGATTCTAGCTCCATTTGTACCTCCAAATCAAATTTGTGCCAGATATAGTACCATATAGTACTTTTCGTACACATGAGTACACGGTTTCAAAACCATCTCCTTATATCGACCCTACTTCCCAACCCTAATTCGCATTCCAAATTTCAAGTTTTTAGCTCTATCCGTTCTCATGCTACAGAATTGTACCAAATTTAGTACATTTTCGTACATTTCGGATAGTTGTAGTTCGAATATCCAAAAACCCTTTGGTACATCTATCCTACACTCCATCAGTGAACCTCAATCCAAATTTCAGAGTTCTAGCTCTACTGGTTCGCCAAATACAAATGATATCATATTTAGTACTTTTTAGTACTTTTCGTACCCTTCTAGTACGAATTTCCAAAAACCCAGCCTTATCTGTCACATTTGGGCCAAGAGTGACCCTCACCCAAAATTTCAAGATTCTAGCTTCAGCCGTTTCGTCTGGACGTTGATGAATCGTTAAATCAGTCAGTCAATCTGTCAGTCAGTCAATCACTTTACTCTTTTATTAGTATAGATAGATACATTTTAAATTGCGTCTAAATCGCGCAATTCTCAAATCATTTGATGCGCATGCGGTTTCCAGGAAGTACTGAAGTTTATCTTCCAATCCATATATATTTTGCGAAATTGCATTTGACGGCTAAGATGTTGCAAGTAGTACCCAAAAACTCGTTGCACTGAAGTACACAAAAACTCGTAAAACGCGAATAATTTCCGAAAACTCCATATGCCATTCACGCGCATCCGATTTCCTGGTGCACCATAAAAAAATACATCGATCTATGCCGATTTCAATGTTGTCCATTAAGAACCATGGATGTGCCAGCTCACACTATTTTTGAGATAAATTGGGTACATCTCTCTGAATTTTTTAAAGTTCTCTTTTCGAAAAAGATCAAAATCCGTATGAGGCCATTTATGGAAGCGCAAACGCAAATAAATCCGCGATATTTTCAAAAACATTTTTTACAAAATTTTGTGTTTTTGGAAGGCCAGTTCCCGCCGTTCTAGTAGATGGATTTTCACGAAGAAGATTTTATATCATCCGAAATGTAAAAAACCTTATTGATCGCGGGTACCCATATCATTCAGTTGACAGATCTAAAAATTTGGCCCAAAAAATAGGTTTTTTAGAAATTTGAACGGACAAAATTTTCACCATGGGATGAGTATTACTCTGAAGCTGTGCATACTACATACACAAAATACATATCAAATTACGCAGATTCGTGATTACAATAATCTTATAATCGATTTTTTGAAATTCCTGTTTGCGTATTAAAGCTAGAAGTAAAATAAAAAAACAGATGCAGTTAAAATTTTGACAAATGATACATAAGGGGCGTAGTCCCCATTTTGTTGTGTTGAAATGAGTGGCTAAATCACTAATCGATAGAGAACATAAAAAAACTGGTTCGCCTCAACCTGTTTTTACACATTTTTACATTAAAGTAGACACAGCTTCCACCAAAATAAAGTTTGGAGGTCAATATCATGAACAGTTTGCAACGATAGATCTATTAATCTATTCATATACTTAAGTAATTCTCGAGTTATAAAGGGGTGAACCCCCGCTTCAGCTATGTTAAAAAATTTGCAATAATGCCCATATATACATATATTCTTTCAGATGTACGAATACTTTTGATGCTATTACTCCGTATCCACGCGGACTTTTAAATGTTTGTCTAACCTATGTTACTTCCATTGGATCACATGACGTACTGTAAACATTCAAGTAAAATCTGTTCAGTGTTTTTAGGTCCACAAACAATATATTTTCTATATACATATAGATTCAAATGCAATGAGGAGTACATTTTACCATGATCGTACCACAGGCATGTTACTCAGAAATATTTTTGACCTTCGATGATATAACTCCGCATCCACGCGGAATCTTAAAATTTTATATAACCTATGTTATTCCCAGGGCATTTCACGGGGTTCTGTGAAAATCTCATTAGAATCTGTTCATGTTTTCTTTTTTCAATATGCTGATTTTGAAAATGCAGTAGAAAGTGAATATTCCACTGATCGTAAAATATTCATTGTAGATAGATATTTTTGGATTTCATATGTCAATACCTGATTATGGACGACACATATCAAAAGAAAAATCTGAACCAGTAAAGAAAGTAGTAAAGTCGGACTGGACCGGCCATATGATACCCTTCACCACTTTGGGTATGTCCTACATATGTATCATAGCAGACGTCGCCTTTTCGAAGGAACATTGACGTGAAATTGAACGAACTTACATATGTGGTCGTTATCTATATGTAAACCGACTAACATTAATCCCTACACATTTCATTCTGCAACCTATGCTAAATTTTGTAAATCGATTTAAAGCAAACTTGACACACGCTATTTGGTATGATGTACAGATTAAAGTTTAATCTCAATCAGACACCCACTGATTATTTGATGTACAATCAACATGAATAGGTCGAAATTATATATGGAAGGTATGCAATCTAAACCTGAACCGATTTCAACGAAACTTGTCACATATTAATTAATATTAACATCAGTAGGTTGTGTCTATCGGCCTAGCTATGGGTCTTTAGTGCACCATTTACTTAAAATCGGGCGAAAATATATAAAGGACGTATCTGTAAATCTGAACCGATTTTCACGAAACTTATCACACATCATTCTAGACTTAATACAGTACACTATGTCAAAATTCGTGTAAATCGAAAAATATATAGGGCTTTGGTGCTACATTAACCTTAAATCGGACGAAAATGTATATGGGAGACTTATGTAAATCTGAACCGATTTTCGCGAAATTTAGCACACATAATTGTAGGCTTAATTCAGTACGCTGTGCAATATTTCATAAAACTTTGCTGCACCATTTACCTAAAATCGGTCGAAACTATATGTGAGAGCTATATCCAAATCTGAACCGATTTTCACGAAACTTTGAGCACATTATTCTAGATTTAATTCAGTGCGCTATGCCAAATTCCGTGTAAATTAAACGATGTATATGGACTTTGGTGCACCATTTACATTATATCGGTCGAAAATATATATGGGGGCTATATTTAAATCTGAACCGATTTTCACGAAACTTGGCGCACATTATTTTAGGCTTAATTCAATACGCTGTGTAAAATTTCGTGCAAATCTAAAGATATATAGGGACTCTGGCGCACAATTTACATTAAATCGGACGAATATATATATGAGAGCTATATGTAAATCTGAACCGATTTTTAGCAATTTCAATAGGGTTCGTCCTTTGCCAAATAAAAGAGCTGTAACAAACTTCATCTAAATCTGATTATAAATGCGACTTGTACTTAGTTTACAATTTAACATCAACAGACGGACGGACATGCATAAATCGAATCAGAAAGTTATTCTATGCTTATTCTCAAAAGGTCTATCTCGATTTCTTTTGCCTGTTACAAACATATGCACAGAGCCATAATACCCTTAACCACAGTGAGGTGAAAGGTATAAAGAGGGCAAATGTGTGAACTTAGTAAACACCATATTCACCTTTGGAGAAGATATAAATCTGCGGTTTGTATATTTACTAACATTTTGCTATAATTGCCATTTTTACCATTGCCTATTTATACCCTTCACCACACTGTGGTACAGGGTATTATGTCTTTGTGCATATGTTTGTAACAGGCAAAGGGAAACGAGATAGGCATATGGTTCCTTTTTAGAATATGCATAGAATCACTTCCTGAGTCAATTTCTGATGTTAAATTGTAAACAAAGTACAGGTCGCATTTATGATCCAATTTGGATGAAATTTGGCACAAATCACTTATTTGGCCCAAGTATAAACCCTATTGAAATTGAGAAAAATCGGTTCAGATTTAGATATATATATATATATATATATATATATATTTAGATATATATTTTCGTCATATTTAACGTAAATGTTGCACCAAATTCCCTATATATCTTTCGATTTATAGCGTACTGAATTAAGACTAGAATGATGTGTGCTAAGTTTCGTGGAAATCGGTCCAGATTTAGATATAGCTCCCATATATAGTTTCCCCCGATTTTAGGTAAATGGTGCGCCAAAGTCTCTGAAGATTATTCGATTTGCACGAAATTTGGCATAGCGTACTAAATTTAGTCTAGAATGATATGTGCTAAGTTTCTCAAAAATCGGTTCAGATTTAGATACACCTCCCATATATAGTTTCGCCCGATTTTAGGTAAATGGTGCACCAAAGTCCCTGAAAATCATCCGTTTTGCATGAAATTTGGTACAGCGTACTGAAGTAAGTCTAGAATGTCGTTTGCTAAGTTTCGCGAAAATCGGTTCAGAATTAGATATAGCTCCCATATATATTTTCGCCCGATTTAATGTAAATGGTGTACCGAAGTCCCTTAATATCTTTCGATTTGCACGAAATTTTGCACAGCATACTGAATTAAGAGTAGAATGATGTATGTTAAGTTTCGTGAAAATCGGTTCATATTTTGATATAGCTCCCATATATATTTTTTCGTCCGATTTAAGGTAAATGGTGCACCAAAGACCCTATCTATCTTTCGATTTGGACGAAATTTGGCATAGCGTACTGAATTGGGTCTAGAATGATGTGTTTTAAGTTTCGTGAAGATCCGTTCAGATTTAAATATAGCTCCCATATATATTTTGGTCCGATTTACATAAATGGTGCACCAAACTCCTAATGTTTGTTCGATTTACACGATTTTGCACAACGTATCAAATTGAGACTTGAATGACGTTGTTAGGTTTTTTTGAAATTTGTGCTGATGTAACCGTAGCTTCCATATGTATTTCGACGTACAGAATTGCGTGCATCAATTTTGCTATTGATAGTTTTCCATAAATATGTCCAATGCCACGCAGGCGGCTCTAAATCTGCCCGAATGAAATTAAATTTAGCATAGGTTGCAGAAAGACATTAGTATGTTCCTTCGAGGGAACATTGGCATGCAATTGTAAGGATACGTATGTACAATATACCCAAAGTGGTGAAGGGTATAATATAGTCGGCCCAGTCCGACTTTACTACTTTCCTTACTGGTTTCAACATGGCCAATTCTGATCTAAAAAAGGGACAATTTGTATTGAGGCTACTGTTTCCCCGGCCCCATCAAAAAATTAAGTACCCTATGTTACCACAAATGTACTAAAAAATCGACTGTGGAAATTTCAGGAAAATCCGTTCATTAGTTTAGGAGTCTATAGCTAACACTGATCAAACAAACAAACAGAAATTCATTTTTATATATATAGATAGATATCCAACCGCACAGAAGGCGGAATACCAATTGACGGTGAATTTAACCACATCTGTTCGATTGCTTGGTTACCAGTCAGTTAGAAAGCTTCGGATAACTACAACATGTGCTATACAACCGTATAATTGTAGACATCAAAAATGCACATCGCACAGGACCAAATGTGTGTGTATGCGTGTGCTTAGAGTTAACCAAAAGCAATTGAACAGCAGCGTGTAAGTGAACCATATTGCGGCAATCATTTACAAATCGAAGGATATATGGGGATTTGATTGTTTGTATGGGTGTAGAATAATGTTAAGGATGTATGGGGCTATGTGTATGTGGATTGGCTGTATGTGTGAATTTAACATAGTATCCACATTGACTGCATTTTGTTCAGTAATTGCACTCAAGTACATACTTGTCGGAGTTCTATGTTGGTGAAGCAGGCACAGTTGCCTTTAATAAAATGAGTTTCAGTTCATGATTCGGATAGTTTAGAATCACTGGATATGTAAGTACATAATTTAGAAAAGTTTAACAAGAAACATTTACTTAACCGTTTATGGGAAAAACGTGTTATAGCGAGCAGAAAAGTAAATGTTAATGGAAATTTATATATTTCAACATAACATAACAAAATAACAAATTTCATGGTCATTGCTGGGAATCTTTTTGCAACAAGAGAACGAATATGAGTATACGAAATGCTTTCAGAAAATGTAAAACCTTTTTTCCACTTACCTATAAAAAACCACACATATGCTTTGCCATTCAATTGCAGTTTGTAGATTTCACAGAGCATCCACCTGGCTGTCACCACATAGAAGAGGCAAACAAATATACGAGCATCCTGTCGCCGTATATTGCGTACAGCATCAGTTGGATCGGATAAAAATGATTGCCTTTTAACGACTTCAATTCCTGCTTCCATACAACGATTCTCAAGGTCTTCAACCGTCTGGAAATAAATCAGATACATAATGAATAGATGATGTCAAAGGATAATGGGAATGTTTATTAATATTTTGCTTATTAAAAAATTAAATGTTTTAGAAAATATAACGATTCATTATGGTTAGATATAGCTGCCATATATGTTTTAGAACGTTTTGACCTAATACAATGACGTGTATTAATTTTGGTTTAAATATGTTCAAATTTAGCGTCCAAATATATTTTCGTCTGTTTTATGTACATTTTGCAACAAATATCCAACATATGTTCAACTGAGACGATATTTTTTCCAACGCGTCGAATTAAGTGTAGAATAACGGTCCAGTTCTTCTGGTGTCTCTGGTACCAAATGGGCATGGAATATCTGTTTTGTACAAAGCTTTGCACTACATTTTTTTTTAACTAAGCCTGCATAATAAGGAGTTATCGCCCTCTGACTTTGGCATTTTACGTAGTGGGTGATTAACAATGAATGGATCTTAAAAGAAAGTACGTTGTTATTGCTTATCTATATATATACCAGTAATGAAAGTAGTAATGTCCGACTGGGCGGACTATATGATACCCTTCACCGCTTTGGGTATATTCTACGTATCTATATATATAAACATCAATTTCTGTTTGTTTGTTTGATCAGTGTTAGCTATAGACTCCTAAACTACTGAACGGATTTTCATGAAATTTTCACAGTCGATTTTTGAGTACAATTGTGGTAACATAGGGTACTTAATTTTTTGATGGAGGCAGGGGAAACAGTAGCCCCCATACAAATTGCCCCCTTTTTAGATCAGAATTGGCAATTATAGCAAAGTGTTAGTAAATATACCAACCACAGATGTTTACTAAGTTCATAAACCACCTTTATGTAGGTGTTGCCAATTTCCAATTTGTTGTTATGAAAATGATAAAGGAGGAAATATCTGAATCAAAAAAGTGATACTGATGACAGAGTTCGTACAATTCGAGTACGCAGAGATTTAAATAATGTGGACTCTATACACAAAATAGTACTGTACACATAACTGATGACAGAATTCGTAAAATTTGAGCACGAAGCAATTTAAATAATTTGGACTGTATACACAAATTAGTACTGTACACACATTTGTCCTCTTTATACCCTTCACCATACTGTGTTTCGGGGTATTATGACTTTGTGCATATGTTTGTAACAGGCAAAAGAAATCGAGATAGACCCATGGTCCCTTTTGAGAATAAGCATAGAATAACTTTCTGAGTCGATTTATGCATGAAATGGTCCCTATATATCTTTCGATTTGCACGAAATTTTTCGGTATAGCCTACTAAATTAGGTCAAGAATAATGTGTGCTAAGTTTCGTGAAAAACGGTTCAGATTTAGATATAACTCCCATATATAATTTCGCCCGATTTTAGGTAATTGGTACACCAAAGTCGCTATATATCATTCGATTTGCAAGAATTTTGGCATAGCGTACTGAATTAAGTCTAGAATGATTGTGCTAAGTTTCATGAAAATAGGCATAGCGTAGAATGTTTTTCGCTAAGTTTCGTGAAAAACGATTCAGATTTAGATAGATTTTGCCATAGCGTACTGAATTAGAATTATTGCGCTAAGTTTCATAAAAATCGGTTCAGATTTAAATATAGCTCCCATATATATTTTTGTCCTATTTAATGTAAATGGTCTCTATATATCTTTCGGTTTGTACAAAATTTGGTAAAGCCTACAAAATTAGGTCAAGAATGATATATGCTAAGTTTCGTGAAAATCGGTTCAGATTTAGATATAGCTCCCATATATATTTTCGTCCGATTTTATGTAAATGGTGCCCCCGAAAATCATTCGATTTGCACGAATTTTGGCATAGCGTACTGAATTAAGTCTAGAATAGTCTAGCAAAGTTTCGTGAAAATCTGTTCAGATTTTGATGCAGCTTCCATATATATGGTCGTCCGATATAAATTAATCTCTGGTAACTTTCCTTGAATTCGGTTCATGGTAAATTTACACCATGTAATCAATGGATGTCTGATTGAGATTAAATTTCATGTTCATTCAATTTCATGTCAATGTTCCTTCAAAATGGCGACGTCTGTTAGGATACATATGTAGAATATACCCAAAATGGTGGTGGGTATCATATAGTCGGCCCAGTCCGAATTTACTGCTTTCCTTTTTTTCAGTTTGTGAAAACATATTTACTTTGGAAAAAATGTTATTTGGCTTAACAAACACCGAACTGGATAATGCGAATTTTAATTATAAATCGTTTGATCATCTAGAAGACACGTGAAAAGTCGGAGACTGGGATATGATAAATTTAGATACACCTTTAATTTTTATTCGCTGATCCTATTACTGATAACAAAAACTTTTTGTGTACCAAAAGCTTTGGGATTTTGTTCTAATAATCATAATCCCTCATCATTCTATATATTCCTAGATCAGCGCAAAATTATTGTTGTACAGCAACTGTTTTAGCGGGGAAAGATTGCAACACTTAGCGTAGAATTTTTACATCTAATTTATATTTAACGCAACGTGTAAAGTTAATACTGGCAAATGCTCTATTAATGTCGCTGCTCTTATACGGACTTGGAGTGTATTCGGGATCCATTGATTTGCATGTTAATAAGCTAAAGCGAATTATTAATACCATAACACGCTTTATTTATAATCAACGTAGTGACAACCACGTGCCAGAATATGTTACTCGCTTTCTTGGATGTTCTTTTGAAAAAAAATTATTCAGAATATATATTACCGTGGACACTTAAGGATGTTATTTTCTTTCACACACTCCTCCAGAAACCCAATATTTTGATACCTCGAATTTGGAATATTTGCGCGATGTTGGAATGCACTGCCACTTGAGTTACGAGTTTCTCTCATAGCAATAATGCTATACGTTTAAAAATTCTAAGTCAGTTACACATTCCATCGTAAAAATGACCATATTATGGATTTACTTTTTTGGTCTTTGGTAGGGGCAGCGAAGTGCCACGGGTCCAGCTAGTGTATCATAAAAGATGTCGCCTTTCTGAAGCAACACGGACATGGAATTGCTGCAACCTATGCTAAATTTTGTAAATCAATTTAAAGCAAACTTGACACACGCTATTCGGTATGCTGCACTCTTTAAAATTTAATGTCAATCAAACACCCATTGATTGTTTAGTGTACAATAAACATGTATAAGTCGAAATTATTTAATTAACTTTAATACGTTGTGTCAATCGGCCTTACAAGGGGTGTTTAGTGCACCATTTACTTAAAATCGGACGAAAATATATATAGGAAGTGTTTGTAAATCTGATCCGATTTTCACGAAACTTTTCACACATAATTTTGGACGTAATTCAATACGCTATACGAAAATCGAAAGATATAGGGGACTTTGGTGCACCATTTACCTATTTACGAAACTTTGCACTCATTATTCTAGTTTTAATTTAGTACGCTATGCCAAAATTCGTGCAAATCAAAAGATTTGCAGGGACTTTGGCGCACCACTTACCTAAAATCGGTGAAACTATATAATGGAGCTATATCTAAATTTGAACCGACTTTAACGAAACTTAGCTCACGTCATTCTAGACTCAATTGAGTACGCTAGGCCGAAATTCGTGCAAATCTAATGATTTTTAGGGACTTTGGCCACCATTTACTTAAAATCGGACGAAACTATATACGGGAGTAATCTAAATCTTAACCGATTTCACGAAACTTAGCACACTTCATTCTAGACTTAATTTAATACGCTATGCCAAAATTCGTTCAAATCAAAAGATTTGCAGGGACTTTGATGCACCGTTAACCTAAACTCGGGCGAAACTATATATAGAGCTATATCTAAATCAGAAACGATTTCCACGAAACTTAGCACACGTGCTATGCCAAAATTCGTGCAAATCTTATGATTTTCAGGGACTTTGGTGTACCATTTACTTAAAATCAGGCGAAACTATATATGGGAGCTACACCTAAAGCAGGAACGATTTCCACGAAACTTAGCACACGTCATTCTAGGCTTAATTTAGTATGCTATGCCAAAATTCGTGCAAATCTAATGATTTTCAGGGACTAATGATTTTCAGGATACTTAAAAGTACTAAAACTTTATTACACTGGAATGTTTGGAAGTAGAACTCTGAAATTTGGTATGCAGCTTTGTCAATGATAGGCGAAGGGGAATGGGTGAACAAATTTTGGACATTAGTACTTAATGTACTAAAAAGTACTAAATATTATATTGCAATGGAGCAGGTACTGGTAGATATCTGAAACATGGTATTTAACGTAAGCTATTACAAATAGTACGATGTGCAAAAATATATATATATATATATATTTTTTGGAAATTAGTACTAAAATGTTATGAATATTATATTACAATAGAACCGATAGAGATAGAAATCAGGAACTTTGTATATAGCTTTTACTATTACAAATTAGTACTAAAGTGGTGATAAAAAGTACTAATAAAAAATTCCATGGAACTTGAATCTGAAAAGTGGTTCGTTGATTAAGCTATTACGAATACTTCGTTATGCATTTTTTTTTTTGAAATTAGTACTAAACTGGTACTAAATATTAAATCACAACTGAAACGGTATAGATTATAATCTGAAACATAGTGTGTTGCTTAATTATTTCACATTTAATGATATGCATATATATTATTGGAAATTAGTACTGAATTCTGTACCATAGTGAATGGTAAAAAATACAAAAATACTGAATATTTGAGTGGGAAAAGTTTGTACGCAAACAAAATAATTTCTTATTAAATGGGTTCTAAAAGGCATGGAAACTTCTAAAAATTTTACATGGGTATAAGCGATTAGGTGGTAGAGTTTAGAATTCGTGTATGTGGCTTCTAAAATACATTTGACATTTTGTATGTATACCAGTTATAACAAATTAAATAAGATTTGTACCTTATTTCTAATTTCTAATGACATTTCCAACCCCACTGCGGCGAATTTTGATGCAATGAATAATGGGCGGGATATTTATCAACAATTTCTCCAATAAGGAGAAATATAATAAAAATACTACATTTTTGCAATCTTCCCTATAAAAGCTTAGTATAATAAATGATGTACTGTACAAAATGTTATATTACAAATTCGTACTATAATGGCACACAATTACTAAAACGTACTTCATTAGTATTAAATTACCGAAAGAAACAAAAAAGTTAAAAAAACCTTGCATTGGAGAAAATAGTGCACTTTCAGACAATATACAAATAAAATAAAAAGAAAAATCTGCTTTGAAACGGGATATTACGTTGTGATGAGGAATGTTGAACTTTAATACCTTTGAATTTTAGAAATAGATGAACATAAGTAAATTGTTATCGATATAGTAGGATTCGAGCACCAACGCTTATTAAGCCTATGTTCGAAAGAAATGCGGACTAAATCTAAGATTTTCTTAAAAAAAAAATAAAAAATTATATAATCAGAATTATCATTATTCGACGTTTTCTGATTTATACAACATCCAAAAATTACGAGATTATTAAACAATTTTTAACTGTGATATGGATCATTGTTAGTACAGAAATGCATAAATCTATATGAAGTTATATTGTGTAGCTAAATCAATGTTTATTTATTTTAAATAAAAAATATTATTTGTTTGAAAAGACACGCTAACGACGTATCGGACATATGCTAGTAATGTATATAAGGAGGTGGTTACTGGACATTTGTACCATAAGCGTACGAAAAGTTCTAAACGATACTTAAATCGAAAGATCAAGAATCTTGAAATGTGAAATGTAGTTTGCTATATAGGTAATCACTTAGTAAATATGGTATTTATTAGACGAAAATAGATAAAATCGTGAAATTTGGATGGGAAGCGCTTTTCAAAACATATTCTGGAGAAATATACTATTTATCATCGAGAACATATTTAAAATATATCTCAAGAAAATACACAATATAAAATATGAAGAAAGAAAACATCTTTATCCGGTCAGTAAAATCAAATATCTAATGTGAAGCATGATTTAGCCTCGGTTATGTGGAGTACTAGACCACTGATATTCTTAAATTTATTATTTCAATATTTTAAGTGGGTTCTCACTTGTAAATTAGTATATATTTAGGTAGGCCATTTTATTGCAGATTGAATCCTATATCGGTCCACTTTTATGGGATTTCAGTGATTAAAGATTTTAGGAATAATACTCTAAATCCCAAACAAATCAAAACTTATCGATATAAGTTCACGTTGTAGGGGTTATAGGGCATTGATATTTTAGCAAAAAATGATTTTTAAATTGTATATTTCTGGGGCGTTGCAGGTTACAACATCACTTTGACTTTTTCCTTCTTATAAGTTGGAGCGTATATTAAAATTCTCATTTCGTTTGCAACGAAATTATCATCGACAACCACATAGAGTATATATAATTGATCGGAACAAAAATTCTATGTAGCCATGCCGGACGGTCTGTCTGTCTTTGGAATCACCACAGAGATCGCAATAATTAAGATAGAGCTCTGTAATTTTGCAAAGAAATTTTTAGTATTTCTAGATATTACAACGGTCCTCGTAATGTAACCCCTATGTAACGGTACCCTTCAAATTCGGAGTTTGTGGATGTTGGGTATGTTTTTCAACCGAATTAGTTGTAATTGGGTAGTTTGGGGTCTCAATGTAAATCGAACACCTCTGTTATTTTGGCTTCTTACGGTAGAATAAGAATAATTGTTTTGACTTTTGTGTGAAAAAACAAAAAAATTTGTATTCTTTTAGATGATCAACGAAAATTTAAAGTGATTCAAATTTTATATTATGTTGTAAATGTACAACTAGGGAAAACAAGATCTGGAAAATATGCCAGGGTTAGACAGTGGAGCTGTCACGAGGTATAAATATTTATTTCGGTTTTGGAACCTCTTTACTATTTTCTCCAATGGAATCACTTTCTGAATTCATTTATGCATGTCCGCCCGTCTACCAAGTCTGTTGATGTTAAATTGTCAACAAAGTAAAGGTCGCATTTATCATTCGATTTCGATGAAATTAGGTACATCTCATGTATTTGATCCAAGGACGAACCCTGTTGAAATCGGTGAAAACCGGAATAGCTCACATTTATATTTTCGTCCGATTTTATAAAAATGGTGCACAAAAGTCACTATACATCTTTCGATTTGCACGAAATTTTGCATAGCGTATTGAATTGGGTCTAGAATGATGTCGAAATCGGTTCAGATTTGGATATAGCTTCCATGTATATTTTCTTAGGATTTTATTTAAATTGCTGTTCGGATTTTATATAAATTTGGCCGATTGCCACACATTTGTATACAATGTACTGAAGATAATATAGCCTTTCGTGTGTCATTTTTTGTTGAAATGTGTTCAGATTTACATATAGCTCACATAAAGATAATGCTCACATAACATAATATATGTAAATGTTCACTCAT
This sequence comes from Musca vetustissima, assembly GCF_032173495.1. Lineage (NCBI taxonomy): Eukaryota > Metazoa > Arthropoda > Insecta > Diptera > Muscidae > Musca > Musca vetustissima. Next base: position 1,625 of record NW_026878506.1, on the reverse strand, counting down.
AGTAAATGTAATAATGATAGATATGAAAATTGTGTAAAATGTTCACAGATGTTCCTACTAAGTCTTAACAAGAATGTTTGAAGGATTTCATTTTTGCAAACTTGTGAAAATATACGGGATTATAGTTTAAATGAAATTATGACAATGTAAAAGAATCAAAATTTTGAATTTAAGATAATCTCTAAAAAGAAACACATTGTGTATTTTAAAATTACTACGACATTATTATCGTATACATATTGACAACACGTATACGTAGTGAGATTTTAAAAATACTGTTTAGTACTTAAATAATTTTCTGTCTCGACCATGTTATGTTTTTTTAATTTGTTCATCATGACTGTTCACTTTGAAATGTCGAAGACCATGACCATGACCATGTTTTGTGTTATTACATTTGCCTGTTTATACCCTTCACCACACTGTAGTACATGGTATTATGTCGTTGTGCATATGTTTGTAACAGGCAAAAGGAATCGATATAGACCCATGGTTCCTTTTGAGAATATGCATAGAATCACTTTCTAAGTCGATTTACGCATGTCCGTCTGTCCGTCCGTCCGTCTGTCCATGTTACATTGTAAACAAAATACAGATCGCATTTATTATTCGAATTGGATGAAATTTGGCACAGCTCATTCATTTGGCCCAGGGACGAACCCTATTGAAATTGGGAAAAATTGGTTCTGATTAAGATATAGCTCCCATATATATTTTCGTCCGATTTAACGTAAATGGTGCACCAAAGTCCTTAAATAGCTTTTGATTTGCACGAAATTTTGCATAGCGTACTGAATTAGGCCTAGAATGATGTGTTAAGTTGTTTGAAAATCGGTTCAGATTTAGATATAGCTCCCATATATATTTTCGTCCGATTTAAAGTAAATGGTACACCAAAGTTCTTAAATATCTTGCGATTTGCACGAAATTTTGCATAACGTACTGAATTTAGCCTAGAGTGATGTCTGCCAAGTTTCGAGAAAATCGGTCCCTATTTACATAAATGTAAATTGAACATCAAACTCTTCATGTTGGTCAGATTAACATCAAATTTTGCACAACGTAAAAAATTACGTAGTTGCGTTTTCTAGAAGTACAGACATAGCCCAAAGGATGACCTATTGATATTTGGTTGAAGTCGATTGATCTAAGTCGATTCACATTTAGATAAATATCACATATTTTATTTCATCCAATTTCATGTTAATAGTCCTGTTTAATATACCCATAGTGGTGAAGGGTATCATATAGTCGGCCCCGCCCGACTTTACTACTTTCCTTACTGGTTTTGTTTTTACGGCATTGGAATATTCCACTTGATTTCCCATAACTATTTTTAGTTCATTGTCCGCCCGAATTGCTTGTATATCGTTTTGTTGCCCTATGACATATTTCAGTAAGAAAACGATGTCTCATAATCTTCGACTGAGGATATAACATTCTCCTTTTATTTCTTAGTTTGAATGCACAACATCTGTTTTCGTTACTTCCTTTCGTATTCTTTTTCTGTGTTCACTTGCCATTTTTGTAACGTAGGTAAGTATCACGGGGAATGCTTTAGTTAAAATTGACAGTGTCAGCTTAATCTCTGAGCGTTTAAATATATCCAATTAGATGATTTCCGG
>NW_026878505.1:0-24188 GCF_032173495.1 Musca vetustissima | reverse complement strand
CATGTTAAATTGTAGACAAAGTACAGGTCGCATTTATGATCCGAATTGGATGAAATTTGAAAATTGGGAAAAATCGGTTCAGATTTAGATATAGCTCCTATATATATTTTCGTCCGATTTCATGTAAATGGTGTACCTAAGTCGCTATATATCTTCCGATCTGCACGAAATTTGGCATAGCGTACTGAATTGAGTCTAGAATGATGTGTGTTAAGTTTCTTGAAAATCGATTCAGATTTAGATATAGCTCCCATACATTTTCCCCTGATTAAATTTCACGTTTTAATTTTGAACGAAATTTGATATAGCGTACTGAATTGAGTCTAGAATGATGTGTGTAAATTTTCCAGAAAATTGTCTGATTTTAAGACCCAAAGTTAGAACGATTGCACAACGCACTAAAGTATGTGTAATACTGTATGTGACAAGTTTTGCTGAAATCAGTTCGGCAAAAGGAAATAAGATAGACACATGTTTCTTTTTGAGAATATGCATAGAATCACTTTTTAAGTCGATTTATGCATGTCCGTCTGTCCGTCCGCCCATGTTCATGTTAAATTGTAAACAAAGTACAGGTAGCATTTATGATCCGAATTGGATGAAATTTGGCACGGCTCATTTGTTTGGCCCAAGGACGAACCCTATTGAAATTAGGACAAATCGGTTCAGATTTATATATAGATCCCACATATATATTCTTCCGATTCTATGTAAATGGTGTACCAAAGACCCTATATATATTTCGATTTGCACGAAATTTGGCATTGCGTACTGAATAAAGTCTAGAATGATGCGTGTTAAGTGAAAACCGGTTCAGATTTAGATATGGCTCAATATATATTTTCGTCCAATTTAAGGTAAATGGTGTACCATAGTCCCTTTATATACCATAGTCCCTTTATAGTGTACTGAATTGAACCTAGAGTGATGTCTGCCAATGATGTCTGCCAAGTTTCATGATTTTCACGAAACTTGACAGACATCACTCTAGGTTCAATTCAGTACGTCATGCAAAATTTCGTGCAAATCGAAGGTTATATGGGGACATTGATGCACCACTTACGGATGAAAATATATATGGAAGTTTTATCTAAATCTGAACCAATTTGCACGAAATTTAACACACATCGTTCTATACTTAATTCAGTACGCTGTTCTAAATTTCGTGCAAATCGAAGGATATATATATATATATACATTGTTGAAACATTTACCTTAAATCGGAAGAAAATATATGTATATATATATATATATATACAAACATATGGGAGCTATTTCTAAATCTGAAATCTGATATTTCCCAATTTCAATAGGGTTCGTCTTTGGGCCACAAAAATGGGCTGTGTCAAATTTCATCTAATTTGAATAATAAATGTGAAGTGTACTTTGTTTACAATTTAACATTGACAGACGGCCAGACGAACATGTGTAAATCGACACAGAGTGATTCTATGCATAATCCTTTTTTGCTTACCTCAGAGATTTTAGTTGCATTTCCCAAACTAATTCAATGTAGTATAGTTCAACGTGGTGTTGAATAATTTCAAGTAAATGTCGACATACCTATTTTGGAGGGTATACAAATTCCGCACGACCGAACTTAGCGATATTTCCGCTTATTGTATTTTCCAACACTCCATACAAAACATAGATTTTTTAAAGTAAAACAAATCATATTCAAACACAAGCTAACACCACCGTACCATTGATATGTTGTTCTCTGCTTGCTTTACACAAACCTTGTTGTTGGGCCCCAAAGGAGCACTTGTATCTATATCTCTTTGTGACTATGGAGTTAATTGAATGTAAACCTCATAATTATATAAACTGAAGGGAAATTCCTGTTGGGAAAGAAATGAAATTGATTGCACGTTAATTGAAAATAATATTTCTATATTAAAATATATTTAAAATAAATAGAAACTCAACAAAATTAAAATTGACCAGAAATTGTCTATTATTAGTAGTTACTTTAAAAATATTTAAATAATTTAAATTTACCGCACAATCATTGAATACAATTTATATTGCACTCGCATATAAATTTAAATTTTTAAAGACATTATGTGGTTTGAACAAAAAACCACACAAAATTTATTATCAAAATAAAAATAAAATTTAAATTAAATAAACCTGCGGTCAACATTAATAAAATCATATGCCAGAGTCATTCAACCATAAACTAACTTAATAATATTTATCTAATTTCCCAAATGAGATTGCAAACAAACAGCAAAAACAACAACACCTACAACAGCATCGCAAAAAAACAAAATGATTTAATTAATGTCACAAAATGTTAAATGTGATGATGAAGTAGAATCACATTAAAATTCAATTTGGCAGAGATGCAAACAGTCTCACACACACACACACACAGGCCAACACACATACAGACAGACAATTTACATTTTATTTATATTCCAGTTTGCTCTTTGCCCAACTAAAATGCAATGACCTTAACACTGGACCATAAATCATAAATTATTGTTAACGGAATTCACAATTATAGAGGGAAAATTGTTTTTTCCATGAAAAGGAAAAAAATCCCAAAGAGAGCGAACCACACAAAAATGTTGAATGTCATCGAATGAACCGAAATTAAGATAAATCGACTGTGAAATAAACAGATAACAACAGACAAAAAAAAATGCAAAATAGAAACAATTAATTAAATATAATGGAAGGAGGGCAACATAGAATTAAATTTAAACACTATTTTTTGAAAGCCATTAATTTTTAAAGAATATTTCTTCAAGGCCCATAAATAGGAGTGGATTTTTTTAATGAATATTTTTTTAAGGCCCGAAAATAGGCGTGGATTTTTTAAAAAAATATTTGTCAAGGCCCATAAATAGGCGTGGTTTTTTTTTTAAAATATTTTTCAAGCCGCATAAATAGGCGTGGATTTTTTAAAGAATATATTTTCAAGGCGCATAAATAGGCGTGGATTTTTTAAAAAAATATTTTTCAAGGCTCATAAATAGGCGTGGAATTTTTAAAGAATACTTTTTCAAGGCTCATTAATAGGCGTGGAATTTTTAAAGAATACTTTTTCAAGGCTCATAAATAGGCGTGGATTTTTTAAAAAAAATTTTTCAAGGCTATAAATAGGCGTGTTTTTTAAAGAATACAAGGCCCATGAATGGATTTTTTTTTAAAGAATACTTTTTCAAGGCTCATAAATAGGCGTGGATTTTTTTAAGAATACTTTTTCAAGGCGTGGATTTTTGTTTTAAGAATACTTTTTCAAGGCTCATTTTTATACCCTTCGCCACACTGTGGTACAGGGTATTATATATTTGTGCTTATGTTTGTAACAGGCAAAGTAATTGTGATAGACACATGGTTCCTTTTGAGAATATGCATAAAATCACTTTCTGAGTCGATTTATGCATGTCCGTCCGTCTGTTGATGTTTAATTGAAAACAAAGTATACGTCGCATTTATCATCCGATTTGTATGAAATTTGGCGAAAGTCACTTATTTGGCCCAAGGACGAAATTCAGGAAAATCGGTTCAGATTTAGATATAGCTCCCATATATATTTTCGTCCGATTTAAGGTAAATGGTGCGTCAAAGTCCCTAAATATTTTTTCGATTAATTTGGCATGGCGTACTAAATTGTTTCTATAATGATGAGTGCTAAGTTTCCTGAAAATCGGTTGAAATTTAGATTACCCCCCATTTATATTTTCGTCCGATTTAAGTTAAAGGGGGGCCAAAGCTCCTAAATATCTTTCGATTTGCACGAAATTTGGCATGGCGTACTAAATTGAGTTTATAATAATGTTTACTAAGTTTGGTGAAAATCGGTTCAGATTTAGATATAGCTTCCATTCAAGGATAAACGATAATACAAGACTTTTCATTTCGCTTTCATCCTCTTGGCTTGTGTATTTTCTGAAGAGAAATTGTTGATATTGTATTGTGTGTAGCCACAGGGCATTTATGTAAAGCATTACGAAAAGCCAAAGCCAAAATATAAAGCTAGTTAGCCACAAGCATACTTTCTATACTATCTTTTTGTATTCAAATGCTAGTTTATTAAAATAATACAAAACACAAAGGTAATAAACTTAAGTTCTATCTTTGGACGAATTCAATGGGGAAATATTTAGAAGATTATCTGGTATTAACAAATAGAAAAATTAACATAATAATATATTCATTTTGTTAGCTTTTTTAGAATTTAAACATAACATAAAGTATGAATTTGAAGTATTTTCTTAAAATAAAAAATATTGTTGCCAAATTCAAAGGTTATTAAGAGGTGTCGCTCAAGTTGGTGCCATTGCCATGGTTGTTTATAAATTACTAGTAAATAATAAACGAGATTAGTTTGTACATTTGTTTTACTCTCAGGCACTCTCTCTTCCTCTCCCACCCCTACACCAAATGACAGGACGAGCAATTAGCACAACCGCCTTGAACGTTATCATTGCTTTGCCAATTTTCTAACTACTACATTTTTTCATTATCCTTGCACCAGGTCTGTGTTGCCGAAGTTCTTGCATGGTGTCGAAATCATCTCTCCTGTATGTTTTTTCGGTTGATTGCGTTTATATTCTTTGGGGTCTTCTTATTTATTTTAGGGTTTGTCGGACACTTGTTACAAATAGAGGTGAGGTGTATGATTATAATTAAAATTTAAAATTAAATTATTTATATAAAATTTCCAGGAAAAGTAAAGCTTAAAGAAGAACTGTGAAAGTCGTTCATGTGTGAAAATGCCCCCAGGTGGTGACACTTCTTTGATTAATACATTTTGTATGTGAGAAATATGTCAAATACAAACCGATATGTTATGGGATGTGGTCATTTTATGTTAGGAACGTTTGAACGAAAACAAAGTTTTAAAAAATAATATTTTTAGGGACCAATATAAAGCGTGGATTTATTAAAGAATATTTTTTCAACGACCAATACAAGGCGTGGATTTATTAAATAATATTTTTTTTTCAGGGACCAATCCAAGGCGTGGATATATATAAGAATATTTTTTCAGGAACCAATACAATGCGTAGATTTATTTAAGAATATTTTTTCAAGGACCAATACAAGGCGTGGATTTATTAAAAAAAATTTTTCACTGATCAATACGAGGCGTGGATTTATTAAAGAATATTTTTTCAAGGTCCCATACAAGGCGTGGATTTATTAAAGAATATTTTTTCAAGGTCCAATACAAGGCGTGGATTTATTAAAGAATATTTTTTCAAGGTCCAATACAAGGCGTGGATTTATTAAAGAATATTTTTTCAAGGTCCAATACAAGGCGTGAATTTATTAAAGAATATTTTTTCAAGGTCCAATACAAGGCGTGGATTTATTAAAGAATATTTTTTCAAGGACCAATACAAGGCGTGGATTTATTAAAGAATATTTTTTCAAGGTCCAATACAAGGCGTGGATTTATTAAAGAATATTTTTTCAAGGTCCAATACAAGGCGTGAATTTATTAAAGAATATTTTTTCAAGGTCCAATACAAGGCGTGGATTTATTAAAGAATATTTTTTCAAGGTCCAATACAAGGCGTGGATTTATTAAAGAATATTTTTTCAAGGTCCAATACAAGGCGTGGATTTATTAAAGAATATTTTTTCAAGGTCCAATACAAGGCGTGGATTTATTAAAGAATATTTTTTCAAGGTCCAATACAAGGCGTGGATTTATTATAGAATATTTTTTTCAAGGACCAATACAAGGCGTGGATTTTTTAAAGAATATTTTTTCAAGGTCCAATACAAGGCGTGGATTTTTTAAAGAATATTTTTTCAAGGTCCAATACAAGGCGTGGATTTTTTAAAGAATATTTTTTCAAGGTCCAATACAAGGCGTGGATTTTTTAAAGAATATTTTTTCAAGGTCCAATACAAGGCGTGGATTTATTAAAGAATATTTTTTCAAGGTCCAATACAAGGCGTGGATTTATTAAAGAATATTTTTTCAAGGTCCAATACAAGGCGTGGATTTATTAAAGAATATTTTTTCAAGGTCCAATACAAGGCGTGGATTTATTAAAGAATATTTTTTCAAGGTCCAATACAAGGCGTGGATTTATTAAAGAATATTTTTTCAAGGTCCAATACAAGGCGTGGATTTATTAAAGAATATTTTTTCAAGGTCCAATACAAGGCGTGGATTTATTAAAGAATATTTTTTCAAGGTCCAATACAAGGCGTGGATTTATTAAAGAATATTTTTTCAAGGTCCAATACAAGGCGTGGATTTTTTAAAGAATATTTTTTCAAGGTCCAATACAAGGGGTGGATTTATTAAAGAATATTTTTTCAAGGTCCAATACAAGGCGTGGATTTATTAAAGAATATTTTTTCAAGGTCCAATACAAGGCGTGGATTTATTAAAGAATATTTTTTCAAGGTCCAATACAAGGCGTGGATTTATTAAAGAATATTTTTTCAAGGTCCAATACAAGGCGTGGATTTATTAAAGAATATTTTTTCAAGGTCCAATACAAGGCGTGGATTTATTAAAGAATATTTTTTCAAGGTCCAATACAAGGCGTGGATTTATTAAAGAATATTTTTTCAAGGTCCAATACAAGGCGTGGATTTATTAAAGAATATTTTTTCAAGGTCCAATACAAGGCGTGGATTTATTAAAGAATATTTTTTCAAGGTCCAATACAAGGCATGTGTATTGTGTGCTATTGCCACAATTCATATTTGAACACTGATGCGTATGATTTATGAATGTTAAATAAATTGACGTATCAGTACACATACGCCCCCACCACCCTAGTCACATGTTGCATTAATATCTGACATTTAAAGTTTAATCTTTTACTTGTCTTCTAGTTGACTTTGTTAAGGGGTTTTGAGATTTTAAGGTTGCTTGTTACCTGTGTAATAAATAATGGCATGACGCAACGTATAACAAATCTTTAAACATTTTTTTTTTAGATATAGATGGAGTGAAATATGTAAGGTAAACATATAGTTTTTGAAAATTCACACCTTATATAAATTTCGCAAAAATTTTTACAAATCCGCACCTTATACAAATCTCGGAAACAATATTTGTTTTAAAAATCCACGCCTTGCCTTAAGCTAAACATGAAAATGTTTTTTTTTTGACAAATTATTTTAAAGATTGAAAACGATTGTATTTCCTTCTTTCGGTGTATTCCATTAAGAAGAGAAAAAAAAAAACATTTCATGCGCATTTTGCTCCCCCAACCCCTACTAATTACCCTTTTGGGAGTTCGCTAAAAAAGTTTGTTACGAGAAATCTTGATGTGTGAAATTGAATGGAGCATTTACAATTTAAATAAACAATTTGCTGCAATTATGTATTCAGTTGGCAGAATAGCAAAACTTCCTTAGTCAAGTCGAGAAAAGATAAATGCAACAATTTAAAATCACATTACGTTAAGTAATCACAGATGCTGTCACTTAACTTATTTTGTAATACTCATTCTACTGTCATCGTCGTTGTCTGAGAATAAATGTATGTATATATTTTTATTTAAGTCTATTGGAAATTTTAAATATAAGGCGTGGGTTTTTAAATAAAATTTTTTCACATATTTTTATATATTTATTATTTATTTTATTTATTTACTTTTTTTTGAATCACTTACAATTATAGGATCCAATATGTTTCTAATAGTTTGCAATAATTTTTTGTCTACCCCTTTTCAGTATCTCACTGTGAAATATAGAACCAATTTTCTAAATTGCCTCTATACAAATTCATTTTTTATGTGTCTAGCATTACAAGCAAAGCTCAGTATCAATACTATGTTAAATGATAAAAGGAAACGGCGAAACAAAACGTAAAAGAAAAATTTGGAGGTTGTTGCAAATTTGGCACATTGCCAGTCAAAAGCGAATTTCACCGCTTCGCATCTGGAGTGGATTATTTGAATTATTCGAATATATCATGGATTTCGAATATATAATGAAATACAAATCTAAACCAGTGATCCGAGCAGTCGGCCCCGTCCGACCATACGATACCCTACACAACTACCATAGAACTCTCTTTTTGAGGATTTTTATTCCGAGCCTGGATAATATTTCGCGATTGCACCCTCTTTCCCGATTAGAGGTCAACAGCACATCTTACTTACACTGACAAATTTTCCGAATATTACCAATATTCAGTACAGTTCTTCTAATTATTTGTCCACATTCCCTTCACCGTGGGTTGTGTTGTGATGTTCGGCTTATAAGTGTAGTCTATAGATCGAATCAAGAAAAAAACACAAAAAATAAGTTTTCGGTCCACTTCATCCCAAAATTATTATCTGATCATCACCGAATATTATAGGCGTTGTCCTTGACCATAACTGGAACCTCATGGAATATTTCAAAGCGATCCGCACTATATTTCCGCCTTCTAGTGTGGTAATGGTTTATTAAATAATATCTGAATACGTAAGTACCTGTAAATATTTACGTTTAAATACCACCTCCGAGTACATACGACAATATAATTGGTATCCATTTAAATGTAAAACACTCCTCTTGGATATGCTATCAACTTCTCTTCTCTATGTCCCTATGGAGTAAATATATACGCTGTAGAATACACATTTTGTAATTTTTCACACAAAAGTCAGGGCCCGCTAAACATTGACCAATCTTTATCAAAACTGGAATACTTGTTCTTTGGCTCAATCCCCTTCTACATGCAAAAAAGTCGAGATGTTTGGGCCTCTGGAGCGACCAGAAAAACCGACAAAATTTAAGTATTTGGTCCATTTTATCCCCTAAATATTAACCGATCTTTACCAAAAACAATAAGGGTCTTTATTGGAACAAACCCTTCCTACATGCAAAATTAACTGTGACCAGTATCGTGTTTACAAATTATAATGTAAACGGACGGACGGACACACATGTCTAGATCGACTCAGCTAGTCGAGATATGACAATCGGTATACTTAAAGGTGGGTCTAGGACCAATATTTCGCGGCGTTACAAACTCTTGGGGCTGCACAAAGCTATAATGCCCTGACAACATAGTTGTGTAGGGTATAAAAATAACTGAGTATTTGTAGTTGTTATTTTTATATTAAAAAATAAAAAAAAACATAAAAATGTTTTGCCCTTGCAAATCTGCCATGAGAAGTAACACCACCAACGACCATCAGAAACCATAATATAGAAGACAAATTCCATGTCTGAAATGTAACATGAATTCACAATAAGTTTTCTTCTTCTTCATCTTGGTCTCTTGCAGGTCAAACAAAGCAACAACAACTCAACTCTAACAAATATTTACACTAATTTTTCTATTCGAATCAGCAAAGTTGGTGGTGAGGGAAGCAGAAAAACAGCAATGCTTTCTATTTTATATTTTGAAAAAGAACAACAAACGAGTTGCAAGTGTCTGTTTGACACTACCAAATGCAATTGCCTAATGGTTACTACATCTGTGACTGTGGCATTTCCGCTTGCACCAACAACTGTTGCTGTTTATAGAATTGTTGTTGTTTTTCCAGTTCAGTTGTTTTTGTTGGGTATGTATTTTACACTTCTTACAATTGTTAATTTAAGAGAAAGTCATTCTAGATGTCGCAGAGAAGATTAATGAACGATAACTTCTGCTATTGCAAAAAATGCTAAGGTTTAATGATATGTGATCATTTTCTAAAGTATCTAAATACTAGGAAAATCCAAAAAGTTAAGAACGACTTCAACGACAAACCGCAGAATGATTTGTTTTTTTTTTTTTTTTTTGATTTTACTTCGTTTAGTGTATATCTCATGAATGTGCTCATCATAGCATCTTCACAATTGGATTCCAAAGACGAAAATTTGGTGCGTCAATTTTTATAAAAAAAAACCTGTGAGCGGAGCAGTATAGTCGGACGGGGCCGACCATATGATACCCTACACAACTTCGATGTAAGGCTTTCAATTGTGGCCTATAGATCGACTCGAAATATAAATTATTATCTGATCATCAGCGAAAATTATAGGCGTTGTCCTTGAAAATACATGGATCCTCATGGAAAATTTCAAAGCGATCAGAGCTACATTTCCGCCCTCTAGTGTGATAATGGGATACTAAATAATATCTGAATACGTAAGAACCTGTAAATATTTAAGTGTAACTCCCACGTCCAAATACTTAGGACCATATAATTGGTATCAATTTAAAGGTCAGCCACTCCTCTTGGATATACTATCAACTTCTCTGTTCTATGTCATTTAGAAGTAAATATATACACCATAGAATCCAAATTTTGTCATTTTTCACACAAAAGTCAGGGTCCATTTGACCCGCTAAATATTGACCTATCTTTATCAAAACAGGCATGCTTATTCTTTAGTCCGATCCCCTTCTCCATGTATAAGTTCGAGATATTTGGGCCATAATTGCGGCCTCTGGAGCGACCAGAAAATCAGATAAAAATAAAGTTTTTGGTCCATTTAATCCCTTAAATATTAACTGATCTTTACCAGAAACAATAGGGGTCTTCATTAGGCAGAACCCATCCTGCATGCAAAATTTCGTGATGATTGGTCTATAACTGTGGCCTGTATCGTGTTCACAATTTATAATGGACAGACGGACGGACGGACACACATATCTAGATCGACTCAGCTAGTCGAGATATGACGATCGATATACTTAAAGGTGGGTCTAGGACCAATATTTCACGAAACTTAGCAGACATCATTCCAGACTTAATTCAGTACGCTATGCCAAAATTCGTGCAAATCGAATGATTTTCTGGGACTATGGTGCACCATTTACCTAAAATCGGGCGAAACTATATATGGGAGCTATATACAAATCTGAACCGATTTTCACGAAGCTTAGCAGACATCATTCTAGACTTAACTCAGTACGCCATACCAAATTTCGTTCAAATCGAGAGATATATAGGGACTTTGGTGCACCGTTTACCTTAAATCGTACGAAAATATATATAGGAGCTATATCTAAATCTGATTCGATTTTTACCAATCTCTAAAGGGTTCGCCTTTGGGCCAAATAAATAAGCTGTGCCAAATTTCATTTAAAACGGATTATAAAAGCGACCTGTACTTTGTTTATAATTTATCATCAACAGACGGACGGACATGACTCAGACTCAGAAAGTGATTCTAAGCATTATCACAAAAGGAACCATGGTTCTATCTCGATTCCTTTTGCCTGCAACAAACATATGCATAAAGACATAATACCATGTACCACAGTGTGGTGAAGGGTATAACAAGTCGCCAGCAAAAAATTATCACGCTATATTTCCGAACTTTCCGAATGTTAGCCAGCTATTTCTATTCCATTTTATTATCTTTCCTACAACACAGGTGTATAAGGGTTTTACATTATTTCCCATCATATGACAATGATAGGATTATTTCACTACAGTCGGATGAGGACAAGCGAAACTATTCGAATACACACCATTTGTTGGCTACTGAACGACATGAATGTCAGCAAGCCGACTCAGGTTACATGTTTCTCATTCATTCACTCATTCCCTGAATTCGAAAAGTACACCTGGCCCTCTGCCTGGAAAAACAGAAGGTATCGGAGGTTGATGATCAAATTACACAACTAGTTTTGTTTGCACTTTACGTTAATGACACTTAGAGTGTGGAAAACAAACAACTGTGACAACTTTGATTACGCTGTTCCTGCTGGGTGCAATGTTTTAGTGTAAACTATGGCTGACTGATGCTGAGGACAACGAATATGGTGATGATGATGGATGTCATGTAACTGCACAGTATATGGATGTCAGTATGTATGAATGTCACGACTGCACAAATCTCCATTGAGAATATATTCAAGTTTTCACTTGACTTATATTCTAATGATATTCATGTTTATGCGAAATTCAAATACGGTCACATATATAGATCTTATTATAATAGTAAGGAAATAAATTGAAGTGGAAATAAATTGAAGTGAATAAGGAGGGAACATGACGAATATGTGTTACCCCTGCACTGTTACCTCCAACTGGACCCTGGTAACAACACACATGCATTATAAATCCTTGAGGTTGAATGTCAACTGAGTATCTGATGTCAACATATCCCCAGATTATAAATTTTCAAATAATAAAATGTCATGCAATCTCGAACCAGGCTGTAGCGTATTCTTAACAATAAAGAAAACTTTTTATACCATATATCAAGATGAATGAACGACCAACGGAACACTAGCTTGATATATGCACCTTTAAAATTATATTTGTAATTCATATGAGAGCCACCCATATATATCACTCATATGTCAGAAATGCTGCAAAGAAAGGATTTATTCGTTGCATGTTGGTGCAAAAAACTGAGAGTGGTAGGGTTTCATGTTGTAGATATGCATATTTAAAATTTATTTTAAATAAGATTGGTCCTTGAAAAAATACTCATTTAAAGGCGTGGATTTATTGAAGAATATTTTTCAAGGGCCAACTGAGGCGTGGATTTATTAAAGAATATTTTTCAAGGGCCAACTGAGGCGTGGATTTATTAAAGAATATTTTTCAAGGGCCAACTGAGGCGTGGATTTATTAAAGAATATTTTTCAAGGGCCAACTGAGGCGTGGATTTATTAAAGAATATTTTTCAAGGGCCAACTGAGGCGTGGATTTATTAAAGAATATTTTTCAAGGGCCAACTGAGGCGTGGATTTATTAAAGAATATTTTTCAAGGGCCAACTGAGGCGTGGATTTATTAAAGAATATTTTTCAAGGGCCAACTGAGGCGTGGATTTATTAAAGAATATTTTTCAAGGGCCAACTGAGGCGTGGCTATTTATTTTAAAGAATATTTTTCAAGGGCCAACTGAGGCGTGGATTTATTAAAGAATATTTTTCAAGGGCCAACTGAGGCGTGGATTTATTAAAGAATATTTTTCAAGGGCCAACTGAGGCGTGGATTTATTAAAGAATATTTTTCAAGGGCCAACTGAGGCGTGGATTTATTAAAGAATATTTTTCAAGGGCCAACTGAGGCGTGGATTTATTAAAGAATATTTTTCAAGGGCCAACTGAGGCGTGGATTTATTAAAGAATATTTTTCAAGGGCCAACTGAGGCGTGGATTTATTAAAGAATATTTTTCAAGGGCCAACTGAGGCGTGGATTTATTAAAGAATATTTTTCAAGGGCCAACTGAGGCGTGGATTTATTAAAGAATATTTTTCAAGGGCCAACTGAGGCGTGGATTTATTAAAGAATATTTTTCAAGGGCCAACTGAGGCGTGGATTTATTAAAGAATATTTTTCAAGGGCCAACTGAGGCGTGGATTTATTAAAGAATATTTTTTTCAAGGGCCAACTGAGGCGTGGATTTATTAAAGAATATTTTTCAAGGGCCAACTGAGGCGTGGATTTATTAAAGAATATTTTTCAAGGGCCAACTGAGGCGTGGATTTATTAAAGAATATTTTTCAAGGGCCAACTGAGGCGTGGATTTATTAAAGAATATTTTTCAAGGGCCAACTGAGGCGTGGATTTATTAAAGAATATTTTTCAAGGGCCAACTGAGGCGTGGATTTATTAAAGAATATTTTTCAAGGGCCAACTGAGGCGTGGATTTATTAAAGAATATTTTTCAAGGGCCAACTGAGGCGTGGATTTATTAAAGAATATTTTTCAAGGGCCAACTGAGGCGTGGATTTATTAAAGAATATTTTTCAAGGGCCAACTGAGGCGTGGATTTATTAAAGAATATTTTTCAAGGGCCAACTGAGGCGTGGATTTATTAAAGAATATTTTTCAAGGGCCAACTGAGGCGTGGATTTATTAAAGAATATTTTTCAAGGGCCAACTGAGGCGTGGATTTATTAAAGAATATTTTTCAAGGGCCAACTGAGGCGTGGATTTATTAAAGAATATTTTTCAAGGGCCAACTGAGGCGTGGATTTATTAAAGAATATTTTTCAAGGGCCAACTGAGGCGTGGATTTATTAAAGAATATTTTTCAAGGGCCAACTGAGGCGTGGATTTATTAAAGAATATTTTTCAAGGGCCAACTGAGGCGTGGATTTATTAAAGAATATTTTTCAAGGGCCAACTGAGGCGTGGATTTATTAAAGAATATTTTTCAAGGGCCAACTGAGGCGTGGATTTATTAAAGAATATTTTTCAAGGGCCAACTGAGGCGTGGATTTATTAAAGAATATTTTTCAAGGGCCAACTGAGGCGTGGATTTATTAAAGAATATTTTTCAAGGGCCAACTGAGGCGTGGATTTATTAAAGAATATTTTTCAAGGGCCAACTGAGGCGTGGATTTATTAAAGAATATTTTTCAAGGGCCAACTGAGGCGTGGATTTATTAAAGAATATTTTTCAAGGGCCAACTGAGGCGTGGATTTATTAAAGAATATTTTTCAAGGGCCAACTGAGGCGTGGATTTATTAAAGAATATTTTTCAAGGGCCAACTGAGGCGTGGATTTATTAAAGAATATTTTTCAAGGGCCAACTGAGGCGTGGATTTATTAAAGAATATTTTTCAAGGGCCAACTGAGGCGTGGATTTATTAAAGAATATTTTTCAAGGGCCAACTGAGGCGTGGATTTATTAAAGAATATTTTTCAAGGGCCAACTGAGGCGTGGATTTATTAAAGAATATTTTTCAAGGGCCAACTGAGGCGTGGATTTATTAAAGAATATTTTTCAAGGGCCAACTGAGGCGTGGATTTATTAAAGAATATTTTTCAAGGGCCAACTGAGGCGTGGATTTATTAAAGAATATTTTTCAAGGGCCAACTGAGGCGTGGATTTATTAAAGAATATTTTTCAAGGGCCAACTGAGGCGTGGATTTATTAAAGAATATTTTTCAAGGGCCAACTGAGGCGTGGATTTATTAAAGAATATTTTTCAAGGGCCAACTGAGGCGTGGATTTATTAAAGAATATTTTTCAAGGGCCAACTGAGGCGTGGATTTATTAAAGAATATTTTTCAAGGGCCAACTGAGGCGTGGATTTATTAAAGAATATTTTTCAAGGGCCAACTGAGGCGTGGATTTATTAAAGAATATTTTTCAAGGGCCAACTGAGGCGTGGATTTATTAAAGAATATTTTTCAAGGGCCAACTGAGGCGTGGATTTATTAAAGAATATTTTTCAAGGGCCAACTGAGGCGTGGATTTATTAAAGAATATTTTTCAAGGGCCAACTGAGGCGTGGATTTATTAAAGAATATTTTTCAAGGGCCAACTGAGGCGTGGATTTATTAAAGAATATTTTTCAAGGGCCAACTGAGGCGTGGATTTATTAAAGAATATTTTTCAAGGGCCAACTGAGGCGTGGATTTATTAAAGAATATTTTTCAAGGGCCAACTGAGGCGTGGATTTATTAAAGAATATTTTTCAAGGGCCAACTGAGGCGTGGATTTATTAAAGAATATTTTTCAAGGGCCAACTGAGGCGTGGATTTATTAAAGAATATTTTTCAAGGGCCAACTGAGGCGTGGATTTATTAAAGAATATTTTTCAAGGGCCAACTGAGGCGTGGATTTATTAAAGAATATTTTTCAAGGGCCAACTGAGGCGTGGATTTATTAAAGAATATTTTTCAAGGGCCAACTGAGGCGTGGATTTATTAAAGAATATTTTTCAAGGGCCAACTGAGGCGTGGATTTATTAAAGAATATTTTTCAAGGGCCAACTGAGGCGTGGATTTATTAAAGAATATTTTTCAAGGGCCAACTGAGGCGTGGATTTATTAAAGAATATTTTTCAAGGGCCAACTGAGGCGTGGATTTATTAAAGAATATTTTTCAAGGGCCAACTGAGGCGTGGATTTATTAAAGAATATTTTTCAAGGGCCAACTGAGGCGTGGATTTATTAAAGAATATTTTTCAAGGGCCAACTGAGGCGTGGATTTATTAAAGAATATTTTTCAAGGGCCAACTGAGGCGTGGATTTATTAAAGAATATTTTTCAAGGGCCAACTGAGGCGTGGATTTATTAAAGAATATTTTTCAAGGGCCAACTGAGGCGTGGATTTATTAAAGAATATTTTTCAAGGGCCAACTGAGGCGTGGATTTATTAAAGAATATTTTTCAAGGGCCAACTGAGGCGTGGATTTATTAAAGAATATTTTTCAAGGGCCAACTGAGGCGTGGATTTATTAAAGAATATTTTTCAAGGGCCAACTGAGGCGTGGATTTATTAAAGAATATTTTTCAAGGGCCAACTGAGGCGTGGATTTATTAAAGAATATTTTTCAAGGGCCAACTGAGGCGTGGATTTATTAAAGAATATTTTTCAAGGGCCAACTGAGGCGTGGATTTATTAAAGAATATTTTTCAAGGGCCAACTGAGGCGTGGATTTATTAAAGAATATTTTTCAAGGGCCAACTGAGGCGTGGATTTATTAAAGAATATTTTTCAAGGGCCAACTGAGGCGTGGATTTATTAAAGAATATTTTTCAAGGGCCAACTGAGGCGTGGATTTATTAAAGAATATTTTTCAAGGGCCAACTGAGGCGTGGATTTATTAAAGAATATTTTTCAAGGGCCAACTGAGGCGTGGATTTATTAAAGAATATTTTTCAAGGGCCAACTGAGGCGTGGATTTATTAAAGAATATTTTTCAAGGGCCAACTGAGGCGTGGATTTATTAAGGAATATTTTTCAAGGGCCAACTGAGGCGTGGATTTATTAAAGAATATTTTTCAAGGGCCAACTGAGGCGTGGATTTATTAAAGAATATTTTTCAAGGGCCAACTGAGGCGTGGATTTATTAAAGAATATTTTTCAAGGGCCAACTGAGGCGTGGATTTATTAAAGAATATTTTTCAAGGGCCAACTGAGGCGTGGATTTATTAAATTTTTCAAGGGCCAACTGAGGCGTGGATTTATTAAGGAATATTTTTCAAGGGCCAACTGAGGCGTGGATTTATTAAGGAATATAGTTTCAAGGACCCATACAAGGCGTGAATTTATTAAGGAATATTTGTTCAAGGACCTATACAAGGCGTGGATTTATAAAATAATATTTTTTCAAGGACCTATACAAGGCGTGGATTTATAAAATAATATTTTTGCAAGAACCTATACAAGGCGGGGATTTATAAAATAATATTTTTTCAAGGGCCTATACAAGGCGTGGATTTATAAAATAATATTTTTTCAATGACCGATAAAAGGTGTGGATTGAAAAAGGACCCATACACAGTTATGGACCAATCTTCACGAAATTTTGGATGTAGGATGTGTTCTGGCCAATGAAGATACCTATTGTTCTTGGTAAAGATCGTTAATATTTAGGGGATGAAATGGACCAAAAACATTATTTTTTCTTGTCGCTCCAGAGGCCGCAATTATGGCCCAAACACAGTGAATCGGGCCGGAGAATTAGCATGCCTGTTTTGATAAAGATCGGTGTGTGTATTTTGTGTGAAAAATGTCAGCATTTTTATTCATTGGCGTATATATTTACCTCTGAAGAACAAAGACCCAAGAAGTTAATAGCATATCCAAGAGGAGTGGTTGACCTTTAAATTGATATGTACTCAGATGTGGGAGTTACACTTAAATATTTACATGTGCTTACGAACTGAGATATTATTTAGTAACCCATTACCACACTAGAAGGCGGAAATATAGCTATGATCGCTTTGAAATTTTTCATGAGGATCCAGGTATGGTCAAGGACCGATGATGATCAGATAATAATTTTGAGATAAAATGGACCGAAAATTTATTGTACCCTACACAACTTTGTTGTCGGGGTATTATAGCTTTGTGCAGCCCTAAGAGTTTGTAACGCCGCGAAATATTGGTGCTTGACCTATCTTTAATTTTCATGATGTTTTCAGATAACTAATGGTACACAGGTACATTCCAAAACATATTTCACCACCTCAAAAATAGAACCACGAAGTAAATGTGATAGTTTCATTATACGAAATATTATAATAACGCAAAATTATGTTACTTTTCACGAATATTCAATTCCGATGATAGTTGTGTAGGGTATCATATGGTTGGCCCCGTCCGACTATACTACTTTATTTACTGTTTATAATTTTAAGTGAATATTATATTTACACTCACACATACTTTTACATTCAAGGTAAAAGGTTTCATTAGGCCTTTGGCAGTATTAATATTAATTAATAAACATAAATTAAAAAAAATAATAATAATAGAAATAATATTAATCAATGGAATTTGGCGTTCGCATAAATTATGCCATATGAGCTTACCATAATGGCATAAATTCACAGAAACTTGTAATATTCTTGAATATGCCAATACCAGTAAATAAAATACCCCTTGTTCTATTTAATATATGAATTATTTAAAAATATTACGTTAATGTTAGTTCTATATCATCTGACGATGAAAATACTGCAAACATAAAAAATTTACAAAATTGTTGTGTCGGCCGGAGCGATGTTTTTATAACGTTCAATAAGAGATTGGTACTCAAGATACATAAAATCGATTAGAACATTTATGTGAGGGCTATGTCACAATAGTTTTTGAATAAGACAATTTGATAACGAATGAAGACACAACAAACTAAATTAAAGATAATTCAACTTAAAAATTAAAATACAGAATAAATGGGATATTAGTTGACACCTGACAAATAGTTTTTACACAATCCAAGCCTTGGTGGACCTCTCTGAGAAATAGTTTCTAATAAGTGGACCTCTGAAAAATACTTTTTTATAAGAACATCACGCATTAATTGAGCTCGGATGGACACTTTTTAATGCACGCTCAGATGGACTTCTTATTGACACCAGAAAAATTATTTTTACACAATACAAGCTTTGGTGGACCTCTGAGAAATTGTTTTTAATGCGCCCATGGTAATAAACATAGAGTTCCTTTGGAGAATATGCACAGAATCACTTTCTAAGTCGATTTACGCATGTCCGTCCGTCTGTCCGTCCATGTATTTTTGTGAACAAAGTACAGGTCGCATTTATGATCCGATTTGGATGAAATTTGACATAGGTCACTTATTTGGCTCAAGGACGAACCCTATTGAAATTGGGAAAAATATATATTTCGTCCGATTTATGTCGCTATATATCTATCGATTTGCACGAAATTTGGCACAACGTAATGAATTAGGTCTAGAATGACGTGTGTACAATTTCCTTAAAATCGGTTCAGATTAGATATAGCTCCCATATATATTTTCGTCGCATTTAATGTAAATGGTCCACCAATGTCCCTATATATCTTTCGATTAGCACGAAATTTGGCACAGCGTAATGAATTAGACCTAGAATGATGTGTGTCAAGTTTCCCAAAAAATCGGTTCAAATTTACATATAGCTCCCATATATATTTTCGTCCTATTAAATGTAAATGGTGCACCAAAGTCCCTATATATCTTTCGATTTGCAAGTAATTTGGCACAGCGTAATGAATTGGGTCTAGAATGATGTGTGTTAAGATTCCAATTTCATTTTATAGCATATATATTTTAAATATAAATTAAATGGTGTACCAAAGTCCCTTAATATCTTTCGGATTCATCTGTTGACTTTACTACTTTCCTTACTGTTTTTTTTTAACTAAACAATTTACGATTTGATGAACTTCTGAAAAATATTTTTTGTAAAATCCACGCCTTGATGGGTGGCTGTCAAACTTACTGCTTAAATCCACTATTTAATGGACCTCTGAGAAATATTTTGTTTAATCATGCTAGTATGGGGAATGGAAAATCATTATTTAAAAAACCAGCCTTGTTGATATAACTTTAAAAATTATCCTTAAAAATTTCATATAGAAGGCCATATTTTAAAGCGGCCATTAAAATTATGAATTCTTATGTTATATTTTATATTTATATAAGACTGAATGTGAGCACTAATTCATTTAAAAGTGCATTAAATTATACAGACATTGTGGAAGTGTAAATTCCATTCCTATTTTGTACCCCTTTCCACACTTCCGTACAATGGTTACAAGGTTATATTTGTGTTGATGGGTGGTACGCACTTTTAATACGCAACCCAAAATGTATTTTCTTCGTTAATTTTAAATTTGAATATTGTTGCTGTTGTTTTTGTCAGTAGTAAAACTCTTAATCCCCTCCAAGGGGTTGAGCTGTTGTATTTAACAGCTTCCGGCTCTTGATATCATCACTAATTATATTTTGATGTTAAACATCTAATCGTTACATATTTCAAATTAAGGAAGTAATAAATAAAGTGTGTTTAATTAAATTAAGGTTAATGAGGTTAAATTACAATATTCAACATTATGTGTATAGAGTAAATAATATGGTATGTAAATGGCTGGGGCTATGGAACCATTATAAAGCTATGAAATAAAAAAAATATCATAGGTATATTATATAATATACATAATGATCTATAATTAATTCTTATAATATACAGTGTCGTAATTATTATCCGAATATAATCAAAATTGATACATCTCATCTTTGAGATTGAGATTTGCATATACTCCCATATATATTTTGGCCCGATCTCTTGTATATGGTGCACCATGCAAAGAAATTTTCTATTTTCGATGCAGATACAATTTTTGTAAAGTATACAGAATATAAATTAGAGTTACATTTGTCAAGTATTGTTGAAATCGTTTCAGATTGCAGTTAAATTCAAATTTGATGTAAATGGTAAACCAAATTCCAAAAAATTTGAAGGGTATCAAATAGTCAGCTCCGCCCGACTTTTGTGTTTTATTTACTGGTTTAAAGACTTGTCTTCTTTACCTATCCTACTGTTCCAGAAAAAAATTTATTTGTATCAACTTATTTTCATTTTGTAAAGTTGTGTACTTCCCGGAAATGTTCGCTCTTCAGCAATATCTATTGAATTGACATCACAGCCTTTATTTCAATTTTAATAACAGGAAATTGAACGTCTATAATTGACACTTTTGAAGATTTCAATTAAATTTATAATTGAGGCGAAATGGAAAGAATTGCACAACAACAGGGCCTAGGAAGTTAGGAAGGGCGATAACATTTTTACTATAGTCATAAGACACTTCAATTCGATAGAATATTCAAGGAATGTTGATGATGGCATGTTGTTTATTGCATACCACTACAATACCAATATTTATGTCAGCAATGTATTGATGTTATTTATTGACCAACAAATTAAATTCTTGTATTAAAAAAATAAGTTTTAAAAGAGTCAAGAATACTTTTATTTTTTAAATCACCATCAAAAAGCCTAACAAAAGCATAATCATATGATAAAACCAGTGAGTCGGACGGGGCCGACCATATGATACCCTACACAACTACCACGATAAGCACACTTTCGGCGGTTCTATATGCTGAGCCTGGGCAATATTTCGTGATATTTGCACCGTTTTTACAGATTATAGATCAACAACTACTATTTCTAAGTCTTGCATATTTTCCAAAATGTTTTTTTCTTGAAGAAAATTTTTACGCCATACAATAAAAAATTGGTCACTTTAGGTTTTGGTTGATTTGACCTTCGGAAAATTGACCGATCATCATCTAAACTGCCGATCTAAGTATTTGGTCAGATCCCCTTTACCTTGTAAAATATATGATGGTCTGTATATAATAATTGCCTCTAAAGTGACTATAAAATCTGACAAAATTAAAGTTTTCGGTTCATTGCACCCCCTGAATGAAATCTCAACTTCACCGAAAACTATAAGCGTCGTCCTTGACCATAATCGGAACTTCATGTACAATTTCAAAGCAATCAGCGCGACATTTCCGTCCTCTAATGGAGTAATAGTAATAATATGCACATAGTCACCTTTACTTAATTACGTATAACTCCCGCATCGGAGTACATACAGCCATATAATTGGTATCAATTTGAAGGTCAACAATTCATCTTGGACATACTACCAACATCTCGAGTATATGTCCCTCAGGAGCAAGTGTATACGTCCCAGAATAAAAATTTTGTAATTTTTCACACAAAAGTCAGGGTCCATTTGACCCGCTAAATGTTGACCGATCTTCATCAAAACAGGCACGCTTATTCTTAGCCCTGATCCCCTTCTCCATGTAAAATTTCACGATGTTCGGACCATAACTGCGGCCTCTGGAGCGACCAGAGAGCGTTACAAACTTTTGGGGCTGCACAAAGCTATAATACCCTGACAACATAGTTGTGTTATAACCAAAAAAAGTAGGGGTCTTCATTGGGCAGAACCCATTCTACCCTTCATCACTTTGTGTATATTCTACATATGTATCCTGACAGACGTGTATTTTCGAAAATCGAACTATATATATAATTAATATATATGTAAACCGACCAACATCTATACCAATACATGCCATTCTGCAACCTATTCTAAATTTTGTAAATATATTTATGGCAAACCATACACACCCTATTTGGCAGGGACGTACGCAGGGGGGCGACCTGGTCACAGTAAATTTATGTTTGCAACAGCGAATTTTTTCATTTTGTACTACGAAAATATATATGGGAGCTATAAATAAATGAACCGATTGTCTCGAAACTTAAAACACATCATTCTAAAAGTAGTTCAGTACACTATGCAAAATTTCGTGTAAATGAAAATGGTGCACCATTTACATAAAATCGGACAAAACTATATATGGGAGCTAAATCTAAATTTGAACCGATTTTCACGAAACTTAGCACACATCATTCTGGACCTAATTCAGTACTCTGTCACAAATTTCGTGCAAATCGAAAGATATATAGGGAGTTTTGTACACCATTTACCTCAAATAGGACGAAACTATATATGGGAGCTACATCTACATCTGAATCGATTTTCACGAAACTTAGCACACATCATTCTGGACCTAATTCAGGACTCTGTGCCAAATTTCTTGCAAATCTAAATCTGAACCGATTTTCTCGAAACTTGGCGCACATCATTCTGGACCTAATTCAGTACTCAATGCCAAATTTCGTGCAAATCGAAAGATATATAGGGACTTTGTTACACCATTTACCTTACATCGGACGAAAATATATATGGGAGTTATATCTTAATTTGAACCAATATTTCCCTTTTTCAATAGGCTTCGTCCTTGGGCCAATTAAGTGACCTGCGCCAAATTTCATCCAAATCGGATCATAAATGCGACATGTACTTTGTTAACAAAATTACATGGACAGACGGGCATACATAAATCGACTCAGAAAGTGATTATATGCTTATTCTCAAAAGGAACCATGGGTCTATCCCGATTCCTTTTGCCTGTAACAAACATATGCACAAAACCAAAATACCCTGTACCACACTGTGGTGAAGGGTATACGAAATATAAATTCTATAAGAAATTTGGTATATGTCACTTATTTGGCCCAAGGACGAACCCTATTGAAATTGGGAAAAATCGGTTCAGATTTAGATATAGCTCCCATATATATATTCGTCCGATTTATTGTAAAAAGTCCCTATATATCTTCCGAATTGCACGAAATTTGGCACATCGTAATGAATTAGGCCTAGAATAATGTGTGCTGAGTTTCATGAAAATCGGTTCAGATTTAGATATAGCTCCCATATATAGTTTCGTCCGATTTTATGTAAATGGTGCACCAAAGTCCCTATATATCTTTCGATTTGCACGAAATTTAGCACAGCGTAATGAATTAGGCCTATAATGATGTGTGCTGAGTTTCATGAAAATCGGTTCAGATTTAGATATAGCTCCCATATATAGGTTCACCCGATTCAATGTAAATGGTCCACCAAAGTCCTATATATGTTTCGATTTGTACGAAATTTGGCACAACGTACTGAATTAGGTCTAGAAAGATGTGTGTTAAGTTTCCTGAAAATCGGTCCAGATTTACATATAGTTCCCATATATATTTTCCTCCGATTTAATGAAAATGGTGTACCAAAGTCCCCATATATCTTTCGATTTGCACGAAATTTGGCATAGCATAATGAATTAGGTCGAGAATGATGTGTGTTAAGTTTCCTGAAAATCGGTCCAGATTTAGATATAGCTCCCATATATATTTTCGTCCGATTTAACCCTTTCAGAGTCAATTTTTTTATACCCTTCACCACACTGTGGTACAGGGTATTATGTCTTTGTGCATATGTTTGTAACAGGCAAAACTAATCGAGATAGACCCATGGTTCCTTTTGAGAATATGCATAGAATCACTTTCTGAGTCGATTTATGCATGTCCGTCTGTCCGTCCGTCCGTCCGTCTGTCCGTCCATGTATTTTTGTGAACAAAGTGCAGGTCGCATTTATATTCCGATTTGAATGAAATTTGGCACATGTCTC